>NW_010422565.1:526-19612 GCF_000710305.1 Buceros rhinoceros silvestris
GCCCTTCCCGAACGGGGGGGAAGGGCTGCGGTCTTCAGTGGAAAGTGCTTTCCTACCCTGAAAGATTAACCTAGTGCTTCAGCTTCTCAGAAGCAGTAACTAACATTTTTCTAGGGCCTCGGAATCAGCTAAAGGGTTATAAGGTGTTTTTTTCTTTATGCCCTATGTCTTTGATACATTGCTCTAAGTGAGCCCATAATACAGCTGTTGGAGAAAACCGTGTCTGCCTTTAGGTGTGATGTCCAAGGCGCTAGTGGAGGAGAGCCACACAGCAGGCCTTCAAGAGGATCATGAGGGCAGCTCCAGACGGAGGAGCTGGGGGCTCTTGGTCACTGCCGGTGTCGGTGGAACTTTGGTGGCACTCTATGCTGTGGTCACCCCCTTCGTGACCCCAGCTCTGAGGAAAGTATGCCTGCCCTTTGTTCCTGCAACTTCTGCTCAGATTCAGAACGTGCTGAAAATGTTAGAAAACAGAAGCGGCTCCCTCGTTGACATTGGTAGTGGGGATGGCCGTATTGTAAGTTATGAGCATTGCCTGCCTTCTATATCACCTCTCCAAAAAGTGCCAAATCCTCTAAGTGATGGTTGCTGTCGTTTTCTTATGTTTATGAACGTCTAGTCTTTGGCATCCAGTTTACATTCAGTTTAGATGAGTAATCAGTATTTTTTCTCCAGTCTTACCTGCAGCTTGACAAGGTGGTGTCCAACATGATAATTCCTCCTGTTGGCTGGAGGGAGTTGCACTGTGTTCATGTGAAGAGATGCGATTAAAGTATTGGTACTGTGATTGCCAAAGAGCTGTGATTCCATGTGGGTTTATTGCAGCACGTGAGGCTGTGAGATGAAGTAGCACTGTGTGTAGTAGCTGTGAGTTGCAGCTCTGTGCTTACTGTATAAATGTGGTAGAAGAACAAAGGATCAGAAATGAGTGATGGATTACACAAATAAAAATCCCAGTATTGTCAAATCTGTAGTCTTTGCAGCTTTGTGCAGTGCTGGCTGCCTTGCTTTAAAATCAATATGCTGAAATTAGATTGATTACCAAGAGAAATAGTGAGAATCACCAAAGCCAAAATAATACTGTGCTTCCAGGACATTGTCTGAGGCTGCCTTGCTTCAAAATCAATATGCTGAAATTAGATTGATTACCAAGAGAAATAGTGAGAATCACCAAAGCCAAAATAATACTGTGCTTCCAGGACATTGTCTGATCCCCAAATTGTGAAATGAGGCAGTGAGGGTATATAGAGGATGGTGTTGATTTTCTTGTAGTTGTGATGTTTTGTGTAATGTCTCCATAACCATCTGCTTCAAGTCAGTTTTAGCAGCAGGGTGGCACATGAAGTGGTTTTTTTATAGAAACACATAATTTCTTAAATGCTACCTTTGTCCATATTTTGTGGGAATAAGACAACCATTTGTCCACACACAAAAAAAATTGATTTGGAAATCCAAATGTGGCTTGGAAGGAATTGTGCCTGAGTAGTCAACAGGGAAAAGCATGTGGGTACAGGAGAGCTGTAGTTTCTGGTGCCCTCCCTGCTCAGCCTTCTGACTGTTCACCGTCATCTGAGGCATCTATTTTGACTAGGTACTGTGTGTTTAATTCTGGTTTTAAATATATATATTTATGTATCTATATGTGTGCCTAAATGGTGAGTAAAGACTGGAGAGCCAGGTGCCTAGAATTGAATGCTTGGTGTAGGCTTAATGTATCTGTCCTGAAAAAAGTTGAGCTTCTCTTCAGATGCTTTTAAATATTTAGCCCTTAATCGGGTATAATCAGTGGATAAACATGACCATGTTTTATTTCCAAGCATGGTAAAAAAGGCAGATTCTTTTAGTATGTTTGCAAATGCTGTGTGCGTGTTGGAAGATGCATTATGTCGAGAGTGTGAAACACACTGTCCAAGTCATGCTGCTTGAGAAGCTCTGTTAAAAAATGTGTACTTCCTCCTGATTTCACCTTGTTTGTTCTGCAATTTGTAACCTTTTAAATTATGTCTTAAACCTTCATTCTAGAAACCGTTGCCTTTTTGTATTCATGCCCCACCACCCCCACCCCCCTTTTTCTGAAAAATCAGTAGGCTTTGATGTTATTTGAAGACATTTGTAATAGTTCAACAATTCTAAATGTTAGGATATAAGTTAGAGGAATGTCTTTGAAAATCTACTTGTTAGCAATTACCTTTTGCTTTTTAAAGTGATATGTGAAGCTTAGCATTGGATGAAAGCTATACTGTGAGATTTGTGTGTGGAGTTTTTTCATTTTTTTAATTTACATTTAAATTTTTTACCTACATTTTTTTAAATGAGGGTCAACTGGTTATTTTTATACTCTTTCTATTGGTAGGTTATTTTGGCCCTTATTCAGGGCTCTCTCAAGTGCCTACCCATCCCTGCTTTTCAAATAAGTGCTCTAATTTTGAGTATTTATGCTTGTGGATTTCACTGTTATCTCTGCGCTCGATTTTGGTACTCTTTAATCCAAGGTAGTGTCATGAATATGTTAAATTTTATGTAAGTCATAGGCATGCCACAAGCTTACAGCTTTGCCCTGTGAATGTTTATGTGGTTCATTTTGTTCACCTGAATATATCTATTAATTTCAATGGGACTAGTCATAATAGTAAAATGTAGTTTGAGTTTTTGTTCACTATGCTACTAATCTGTTGGGGATTAAAACCTGAGTGATTTATGCAAGTTCATTCCTTTGATTTTTATTGTAAATAAATCTATGTGTTCCTGTTTAGATGAATACATTTTCTCTGTTTATCAGTGAAGATTTATTTTCTTTCTTGTAGGTGATAGCAGCTGCAAAAAGGGGATTCAAAGCTGTTGGTTATGAATTAAATCCCTGGCTAGTCTGGTACTCCAGATACCGTGCCTGGAGAGATGGGGTACATCACAACACCAGATTTTATATTTCAGACTTATGGAAGGTAAGTGGTGAGCTATGTACGAAGGAATCTGGGATATTTGAGATTACCATAATTTGAAAATACTGTTCCAAGAACTAGAATGCTGACTGGTCACAAGGTGCTGTGTTGGACTTTGAGAAAAGTACTTGAGCCCAGAGAAACTAGACTGACAGCCCAAGACACAGCTCTGCTGGTTTTGCTCTTAGGGAGAGTGCTGTCCTTTTTCAGTACAGGCTCCTCAAGTGTACCATGTTATGCTTGTGCCTGATCAAGGATGTAGGCGCTGTAACATCAGGCTTCACTGAGAGCTGATTCTGTGTAATCGGTAACAAGACTCTTAATCACCTAATGTACAAGATCACAATCTTACCTGATAACTTCATTAGACGTGTTCTTTTCTAGCTGTGGAATGTGTTACCTGGTTTTGAGTGTTGCTTTAAGGTAACTTAATGTGACTGTGATTTCTTTTTTTTTTTTTTTCACAATTTTAAGTGATTTGTGTCACAATTGCTTCTTTAATGAGGTGTGCTTTTTTGGGTCATATTTATGTGGGCTTCTCTCCTCCTATTCCTGTCAAAGTTGTGGGGTTTTGTTTGTTTGGTTTTGGCTTTTTTGTTGGTGGTAGTGGTGGTTGTTTGTTTAATGGCATTTTGTAATGAGTGAAGGGGATACCAGGAATTTTTTGGAAAAGTGTGAATGTACTGTTTTTATCTTTGTTCAGAGAGGGGCATAGGAAACTTGATGTCGTTGACTGGAAGAATCCAGGCATGGGAATGGCTGACAAATTTTTATAGCTAGCTAACATTTAACAAAAGTGGGGCAAACTTAAAACCTACTTCATTTAAATATATACAGTAATTGTCAAAAAAACTTAGCCATGAGTAAAATCATTTAGGTATTTTCTAAATCAATACTTTCATCTAGAATTGATGCCATAGTCCTGGCCAGGCAGTAGAACTTGTTTGCTGTTCAGCAATATAAAGTTGTCTTTAAGTGGAAATTTGTCTGGTGAAAAGTTGATGTGGGATCTTCTTTCTTCTTTTGGTCTAAATCCCTGTTGAAAGGAATGCAGCTAGAGGGATTAGGGGAAAAGAATGGTGAGAACTTATCCAAGTAAAAATGTATTTTCATTAACGCTTCCTCTTGAACTTTATTTTAGGTTTCTTTTTCCCATTATACGAATGTTGTTGTTTTTGGGGTACCTCAAATGGTAAGTTAATTATTTTTGCATTGTTTAATTATTTAAATACTGAGGCATTCAGTGTTAGTACCTTCAACTGCATAATGAACCAACCTGCAGAATGTCAAAGGTAGTTGGTGCTAATATTTTGATATTTCTTTGTTGCTTATTAATGTCCATGATGAAACCTGGTAAAACTGGTGACAGTATGCAGACTGGAGCTCTGATAATGTATGTGGTTTTTTGAGAAGTATTTCCTGTCCATTAGTTCAGGACCAAAATGAAAACTGCTGTGCTGAAGTTGCTTGGGGGAAGGTGATAGATTGGTTCTTTAAAATTTCATGTTTTCTTACTGAAAAAATGAGGGGTTTGAAGTGAGAGGATGGAATAGAAAATTTGCTGCAGCTGATTTTTGGGAAGCTTGTTAGAGTATTGAACATTTGCTAATGTTCTCCAAAAACTGGATCACTTCAAATAGGCCAGCAGTTGGTGTGTTGAAATAATCCCTTGTCCATGTTAGACTGTGAGGGTTTAGGAAGGGAGACAAACATGTCGTGTTTAATTGCTAGAGTACAAGTCCACAGATCCTTTGCCTTTTAGGAAGGCTTTGTAGCTTCTATCCATCATGTCTCTGGGGAAAATATGTACTTTTTAACTGGTGTAGAAATTGAGTTGCATAGTGGTTGCTTTAGTGATGTATTTGATAAATTGAGTCAGTTTATGTTCACTTTGGCTTGATCTAGTTTTCTTTCTCTCTTTTTACTAGAAAAGAAAACTTTAAATATGTAAATACTGGTATTTTCATTTATTATTAGAATCTTCTATATAAGTTGAATGCATATGAAGGGGTGAAACAGAAATATTCCATAAATACTTTTATATTGCTTTTTCCTCTGCTAAGGCAGGTGTGGAATGAAATGAGTGAAGAGCTTTATGTGATGCTATACTGTACAGCGTACTCTGATAATGTTTCTGTAGCAGTATCAGGAAGATGCAACAAGAAGCATGATAAAGCTTCCCTACTCTCTGCTTTTTCTTTAACAGCATTGGAATTAAATACCTACTTCAGATTCAGACTGCAACCCTTTTTGGAAACTGAAGTGTATATGTATGGGTTTTTTTCTCCTGCGTTTGTGGGTAGCATATTAGTGAGAGCTATGATGTTACTTGTGCTACGGACGTTGCCAGGTTTGGATGTTCTGTGCTCTCTTGCATGAGTTCCAGGAGGGGGCACTATAAATATTTGAATTTGCAGTCAGAAGTTCGGCAGTTGCACTGAGGGGGAAAAGTGCAGGTGAAGGAAGACACTTCGGTAATCTAGAAATAAACAAATAACTGTGAAGATGTGAGTCAACTTAGCAGAAGTACTATCTTAACTTTAAATGTAATAGTATTAAGTGGGATAAGTTAGTAACAGCTGTGATAGAAAGGGTAGCTGTAGGGCTCAGAATAACTGCAGTAAATTCAGTAAATACTAGCCTAAACTCATCCAGCAAAAATACTGTCATAGATGTAGCAGATCCAAACACAGGAACTACTGTGTTCCCCAACCATTCATTTGCTCATGATGCCCTTTAAATTTACTTGGAAGTTGTGACTGCTTAGCCTCCTGAAGGGCTAAATTGATTTTCTAGAAACTTAAATGCCTTTTCTCTTTTTTGTTTTAGTGAGGACAATAGATCTCTTCAGCTTTTTTAGTAATAGTGGTCTGATTTGATGCTGTCACACAGTGCTCTTGTTTCAAATCCAAGATTAGCTTACAGGACTTGGATTTTTTGATCTTCAGGGAACACTAAGACCTCTCTGCTGCAGTGTCTGGGAGAAGGTGTGTTTGTTTATGAGTAGTTGCAGAGACTTTTACATGCTTAGGGTGGAATGACAGAATTCTTACCAAGTGTTCATGATTGCAGTTTCTGTGTATTTTAACTGATTATAGAATGTGCAAAAGGTTTGCTAAAGTGTGTATCTATGTAAACATACCAAAAAAATCCAACACTGGCTTTATGTAACATGCAGTATGGTTATAACATCTATGTTAGAGAGATTTAGCTTAAAAAATAATTTGACTGTTTGCTTCAAGAATACAATTCTTTTTGTTTGAAGTATTAATGAAGTTTTCTATTTTGAGCTAATACAGACATGATATGTCACTAATTTTCATAATTACTCATTAAAAATTAGACTATGTCTATACCTGTAATTTCTGTAACAACTTAGTCTCCTCTGGTGTCTCAACTCAGTTTGAAATACCAAAGTGAACTTATTTTTCTAGTTTATTTAAGGTGTGGTAGCAAAAATGTTCAAAAGCTATGCTCTATGGATGAAACCAGAGCATAGCATATGCTTAAAAATATTCAGAGGTAACTCTTTGATATATTTGATCTATGACTATAATTTTCCTAAAATATTCCATTGTAAGCATAAATGTAGCTATAATAGGATGTTACATCAAAGGCATACCCTGCATGTGTATGATAGTGGAAGCTATCTGCAGCCATTGGATTTACATTTTATTCAGTCAGTCTTGTTTTTAAATGCTGTTCTGTTGTGGTTTTTTCTGTTGTTGTGATTTTTTTTTTTTTTTGTACACTGCGTCCTTTGACTTGAATCGAACTGTATTTGTAAATAATTACTGTCTTTTTAACTTTTTAGTATGGAAATGTTATGTCATGATATCAAAGTAAATATATTTTTACATCTAATAGGAGTAACCTGTGGAGCTTGCTGTATCCCTGAGATAGATACAGTATGTAAGAATAAAAGGAATTCCAAATGGATGTGACTGACCTGCTTAAGCATAATGTCAAATCTTCCAAGCACAAAAATGGCTAAATCTATCAAGTTTCC
Organism: Buceros rhinoceros silvestris; assembly: GCF_000710305.1. Lineage (NCBI taxonomy): Eukaryota > Metazoa > Chordata > Aves > Bucerotiformes > Bucerotidae > Buceros > Buceros rhinoceros. Next base: position 7,475 of record NW_010422565.1, read on the forward strand.
TTTTTTTTTTCCAGAACATAATCACTATGTGGGATGGGAAAAAGTGTCTTTGAAGTCTAAATGTGTTAATTCATTTCTGACTTAATCCATAGCAGAATTTGCAGAGTACTTATTGGAGATAACCAACTGGGCAGGATGTTGCTCTGTTCTGGAAAAGCAGTGATACTTCCCCTGGGTTTCATATGTACTCAATTTTTGCAAATGGAGGAAGTCTAGACTCTAGGCTTTCATCCAAGGAGAGGTGCACAGTGGTATTTGACACGGTCCTTCACAACATCCTTCTCGCTAAAGTGGAGGGATGTGAATTTGATGGCTGGACTCTTTGGTGAATGAGGAATTGGTTGGATGGCTGCATCCAAAGAGTAAGCGGTCAATGACTCGGTGTCCAGCTGGAGATCAATGACAAGTGGTGTCCCTTAGGAGTCTGTATTGGGACCAGTGCTGTTTAATATCTTCATCAGTGACATGGTGGGATCAAGTGCTCCCTCAGCAAGTCTGCAGATGACACCAAGATGAGTGGTGCAGCTGACACCAGAGGAATGGGTTGCCATCTGGAGGGACTTGGACAAGCTGGAGAATAGGTCCCATGTGAACCTCCTGTGGTTCAGCAAAGACCAAGTGCAAGGTCCTGCACCTGGGTCAGGGCAATCCTTGGTATCAAGACAAGCTGGGGGATGAAGGGATTGAGAGCAGCCCTGCAGAGAAGGAATTGATTCTGGTGGATGAAAGGCTGACAGTTTGGATCACAACCCAGAAGGCCAGCCATATCCTGGGCTGCATCAAAAGCAGCATGGACAACAGGTTGAGGGAGGCTGCCCAGGGAGGTGATGGATTCCTCATCCCTGGAGGTGTTTAAAAGATGTGTAGATGTGGTGCTGAGGAACATAGTTTAGGAACCCTGGCAGTGCAGGGTGAACAGTTAGACTTGATCATGAAGGACTCTTCCAGGCAGATGATTCTGTGATTCTGTCCTGCTGCTTTACTCCACTCTGGTAAGACCTTATCTGGAGTATGGCATTCAGCTCTGGAGTCCTCAGCATAGCAAGGATGTGGACCTGTTGGAGCAGCTCCAGAGGAGGGCCACGAAAAAGATCAGAGGGATGGAAGACCTCTCATGTGAGGAAAGGCTGAGACAGCTTGGATTGTTCAGCCTGCGGGAGAGAAAGCTCCAGAGAGACCTTAACTGCAGCCTTGTAATACTTAGAAGGCTTATAAGAAACATGTAGACGGACTTTTTAGCAGGGCCTGTCCTGACAGGCAAAGGGTAATGGTTTTAAACTAAAAGAGGGGAGATTTAGACTAGAATTTTTTCCAGTGAGATGGTGAAACACTGGCCCAGGTTGCCCAGAGAGATTGTAGATGCCCCATACCTGGAGACGTTCAAGGTCAGGTTGGACGGGGCTCTGAGCAACCTGGTCTAGTTGAAGATGTCCTTACTTATTGCAGAGTGGGATGGACTAGATGACCTTTAAAGGTCCCTTCCAACTCTTAAGCATTCTGTGATTCTCTGTGCTGTTTCCTACAGTACTGCTTCAGGGACTTGAAAAGCGCCTGTTAACAAGCTGGAGCCAACAAAGCCCAATTTCTGTAGCACTGAACCTACCGGTGCTTTACCATACAGTGAGAGCAGAATATTTGCTTTGGGTCATTGACTGTGTGAACCTGGAGACGTTCAAGGTCAGGTTGGACGGGGCTCTGAGCAACCTGGTCTAGTTGAAGATGTCCTTACTTATTGCAGAGTGGGATGGACTAGATGACCTTTAAAGGTCCCTTCCAACTCTTAAGCATTCTGTGATTCTCTGTGCTGTTTCCTACAGTACTGCTTCAGGGACTTGAAAAGCGCCTGTTAACAAGCTGGAGCCAACAAAGCCCAATTTCTGTAGCACTGAACCTACCGGTGCTTTACCATACAGTGAGAGCAGAATATTTGCTTTGGGTCATTGACTGTGTGATGTTTTGAGTGTCCCAGGATCTGCCTTGGGGTTAGACTGGAAATTATGAGAGGCATCGGCCTTTGAGTATTGTATAATAGTTCATGCAACTTGGGGTGTCAGCATAAATTCAAGGGGCTGAACTTTCATTCTCTACAGAGAAGAATCCCACTGAAGAGAAACATGAATTGGAACATACAAAGTCTTGTCTTAACTTGGGCAGTTTTTATCTAAGGAGGTTACCTACAGTTTTTGATTGCATTTTTAGAACTTAGAGTTACCATTTTCTTGATTTCACCAATCAAGGCACAATAACCGTTTGCTGGTTTTACATATTTGTCAATGCGTCAAAGTGACCATGTGTATTTTTTTAATTCCTCAAACCTTGGACTTCCTTGAATACTTGAACTATATTCTAAAGAGCATGCTTCTGTGTTTTTACTGCTTCTGAGAGCTTTTTATTGTTGCTCAACAGATGCCACAGCTGGAGAAGAAGCTGGAGGAAGAACTTCAGTGTAATGCCAGAATCATTGCCTGTCGTTTTCCTTTCCCTTGCTGGATCCCAGATCATACTGCGGGAGAGGGAATAGATACTGTGTGGGCCTATGATTTGAAACATTCTAGAGAATGTGGAAAAAAATAGTCTAGAAATTACACCAGAGACAGAATCCTAAACATCTAATTTTGTTTTGTATTGAAACTTCTGGCTTTGACTTCATCTGTTAAAGACAAGATTAATGTGAGTGGAGCCCCAGGATATGGAGGCAGATATTCACTAAAATAACTGAAGTTACCACCTATTGCTCCAGAAATACTTGTTGAGGAGGGTGTGAGACAATTAATGATGTGATGTCTGGAGCTTTGGGAACACTAATGGTCCTCAAGGGAAGGAGAGATTTATGAATGCTTTTAAAGTAAAGCAAAGTGCTGTTTCTTGCTTTGGCCATTTACTTTTGGGGGACTACATGGAGATGGACGGTGAGCTGAAGGTTTGGAATTCCTTGTTACATAAGGAAATGTGCTGTATTTGTTATTTCCATGGCTGAAGTGTGAAATGGAAAGCAAATTGCTCTAATTTACCCAGGGGAACTGGGTAAGCATTTTCTTGTCATGTTGTCCCCAATTTTTCTATCACTTGCTATGTTAATTTGATAGTTTACAAGATTAAATACTGAACTGTGACTTCAGTTATCAGTGTGTGGATTATGTTGATACACTTCCAATTGCTGGGGTAATGTATTACAATTTTGCTGATATGGTACTTCAGGGTACAACTTTGTTTCCTCTGAAAACCAGGAAGGCCTTAGAGAACTGGCTTAATCAAATTATACTGTAGATCTGGAGTCAAAAGAAGGAAACCTTCAAGCTACACATGCTATTCAATACCAAATAATTCAGATACACAGAAAAACGTATAGTTTATCTTTGTTCAGGTCTTCTAGTATAATCAGTTGCCTTTTGGGAGTTACTTGTCTTACTCCTTTCTTTCCCTGCCAGATCTTAGCAAAAAAATTACTACATTGCAGAATGAATAATGGTTTCCTGAAATATTGTAGAATTTGAACCATTTGAAAATAATAAATGTCAGAGTTCTCCAGCAGTCAGACTTTCAATTTTTTCCTTTTTTTTATTTTTGCATTGAGACCCATTATGTCCCCACAGGTTTTTGATGAAAGATCAGTTGTACCAACGTAGCATCTGAGTGCTACAATTCTAATTTTGTAGTTTTCTATTTTGTAAAAGCTGGCTTTCTAGGGAGGAGGAGAGGGGTATGGCTCCAAGAGAGCCATTTGATAACGCAAGTTGCTCAGTGTACTGCACATTCACTACAACTACACAGCCATGTCAACCAAGTCTGTCCAGATTTGTTTGTGAAATGTGCACGTATTTTGTGAGCTTTAGGCATTTCAGTATTACCGGATGCATTGAAGTTCTTGATTTATCCTCTGGTCTGATATGCTGCCACTTAATCTAATATTGCTCCAAGGATGTTAATCCTCTGTCTCTGATCTGCTGTTTATTTCTGACTCATGAGTTGCAGCCAGGTAAGAAGGTACAGAATCAGGTTTAAAATAAAGTACCACATTTCACAAGCGAGTTGAAAGAGCATGGTCCATAGGGGGAAGAAGAAAAAGTCTGTAGCCCAGGCTTTGGGAAAGCCTTTCACCTTTAATCAAGGACCCAGCTCAGGAGCAAGAGAGATCTCCTGAATTCTGCATAAATTTTTAAAGAATTACTTGGGAATAGCAAATTAAAGAACTTGTGTGACTTCTTTAAACATTTTAATCACCATAATACCATTCTGAGATGCAAAGGGGAAGTAAGCAGAGGTAGCATTTTGTTTATCTTTTATATTGTGATGTATGAGAGGAAAGGAGGAAGGGGATCATATGGCCCAAGTATGACAGACTTGTACATCAGCTGTGCATATTTCTGGTTGGATAGGAGCATCCATACTAGGAATGGGCTGTGATGAGCATTCACTCAAATAAGTTCATATTATTACACTTGAATGAACACTAATTACTGATAGATCCCCTCATCCTTCTGTAGTTTCACTTTTCATGATGGTTTACAAATACTGAAGCATTTATTCAAGGACAGAAATGAATTCTTCAAATTCACGATTGAAGAGGGCAGCCAGTAAATTCTGCTTTGAGTGAGCTATTTTTCTTTTACACTTGCCAAGTTTGCAGTTCTCTAGTTTTATAATAGAGTCCTAACTTGTTTTTCAGAAGCACCATACGTTTCTCCTAGAAGACTCCTTGACTTCTTGATAAGTTAAACACGGATGTCACACATTCTTAAAAATCACCCATGAGTGAGATGGTTGTAGAATTAATATTTTTAGTATTTTTCTTTTCATGATAATCTCTCTATTCATCCTTGTTCTCCCTTACTGAGGGAGACCTATACATGGATAGTTACCACTTTCCCTCTTCATTGTTTTTTGAATTCTCCCTCTTATTTCTGTGTTTGCTTTTATTTTTCGTATTGTCTTTAATTTACAGTTTGTTTGACTTTATAAATTCATCAGATCTTCTAATTTCCTTTGATTTTGTTTTCCATAAACTAGTTGCCTTTTTTCCAGCAACTTTACAGGAAGACCAAATATGTTAAGTAAATATGTTAAGTCCTTTTTCTCTAACATTTTAAGATGTATTTAAGTAACCTCCTGGATTTATTTAGCAGTCTGTCTGCTGACATAGCATGACTTCTGTTTCCAGTAAATGAAAGAAAAACACATCCACCATATGGTCTTTAGACTGAAAAATAACCTTGGTCTACAACAATTCAGGCCATTTAGTTGTTTTAAGTACTTAATTTCACATTTTTATTATATTTCATCACTTGGCAAATGAGTACAGGCCTTTTATGCATTCAGTAGTTCTTTGGATTTAGGTTATTTGTTCAGGTGGTACTTCTGCTGGTTTCTTTTTCTTTGTATAATGTTGGCATTTCTATTAGAGGCTTCAGTTGAAATGTTGGACTGATGTTTTTCCTGTGAATTGCTGTGTAGTCCTTGAAGGATCACTGTAATACAAGCCAGTGAACTGCTAGCATTGGTAAAAATGAAGTGAAACCTGCTTACCAGTAAATGTGCAGGGATATTTTTCAGCTTGCTGTGTATGTTGTGGTTTAAAAAAAAACACAGTTTTTTGAAGACCCATATACAGATTTTAGCTTAAAGTTTTGAGGTGAGCAGAGGTCTTTGCAAGGTCAGAAGCAGTAAATTAGTGGCTTTCAACCTGAGGTTTGTGGATACATTCTGAGGAATCCACAAAAAGTAATTTAAAAAGCAGATCTATTATCAGTAGCTTGCTTTGTTACCTGTGGTTGCATCCATCCATTGGAAAATTTTAATGTGTCTGAAAGGCTTAATTTAGAATCCCTGAACTAAAAATACAGGTTTATCTAAGACATTAGCTAAATGGAAGTGAGTTTAGCAAAGTAAGGAGTTCTTTCTGTTGTTGCTTGCATGGACTGTTGACCCTTGAATCGCTGCAGTATACAAATGTGTGAGCCTCTGTGTCTCTTCTGATGAGCATATAACTTCGTATTTTGCGATGTGAGAGAAGCCACATGGTTCTACATGTTCCCATTGTGTTCTAATAATAGCTTTATAGTTAATCTGTTGTTTAAGGGTCTAATTGCTTTAATTGCCTTTTTTTAGAACTGCGTAAACATGGAATTTGCATTTTCAGAACAACTGATCAGCTGCCACTGAAGCCTGTCTGAACCTTGCGAAAGACCTTAATGCTATAATGTCTGCAGCTGTCCATGCCAGAACTCTGGTTCAGACAACTAGCAGTATGCCTAGCTCTTGCATAATCTCTCTTGATTCTTGATTTCTTGATTGAAAGTGGAAGTGTGAGGAGAGGACACAAAATGAATTATTAAAACTTGAGGGTTGGTTTAAATTCTGGGAGAGAAGAATCTGAGTCATGTGGGAGACAGCTAAAATTGAAGGGGCCTTCTCTCTCACTATCACTCTAGCCCCTAAGGTTTGATGCTGTCTTTTTTTTTTGCGTTAAGACCGTGTAGTTTATCTTGAAAGTATACCATTGAAAAACCATTGTTTTTTCAAGCTTTTCAGAATGTGCGCATGCCAAAACAATATACATGTCCAAATGGACTGTTCTCAAAGTTGACTACAGGAGCTCTCATCATCTGTGCTCACGTATATTTTATTGCTTCCTTTTTTTCAGCATGCATAGAAGCCAAAACTATACTTTGACTACATTTATTTTTGATGCATAAATAAGCTTTGTGGGTGTGATCAATACTGATTAGGTTTATTTGCAAACACAGATCTCACACTGAAGCAATTCTAAAAAGATTTTGAGCAGGAACAGGACAAGTAATGGTAATGACGTTAAAATATGATGTTGCTTAGTGACAGGGGTGGTAGTCTCTTGCCATTGAGGTTCTTTTAAGTTCAGTTGTTATTGTGATGTGTCAAGCAAAGCCAGAGAATGAAAGACTAGTCGAAACATAGCACTGTTGTGAGGTGTTTTAAAAGAAATTTATTTTCAAACACCTTCAGCAGAGGCTGCTTTCTGGTTTCATTTAGAATGCTAAGTACTGTTACTGTTCTGGAAAAGAGTATGTTGGTGGCAGAATACGATTTGCTCAGCTAATACAACTAGTGAACCTCTTGAAGAGTTTATTCTACAGTACTTTCAGATAATTTCCTTTACCCTTTCTTTGCCTCCCCCCAAAATCCCCAGAACCTTTTGAGTGTCAATGTAAATGTAGTTTCCATTTTAAACCTTGAATTGGCCTTAGAAATTAAAGCCTAGGAAACAGCTTCTGATACGAAAAATGTTGCCAGCTTCAGCAACTGGATCTTATTTACCAGAGTATGTTAAATATAATGTAGGTCAGATCTAGGCTGATTTAACAAATGATGTAAGTTTCTTAGAAAAAATCAGCACTGTGAGTCTCCTGGATGCACAATCTGAGTTAGATTGTGTATTCTAATGAAAATGCTGATCAAACAGCTCTCTTCTCAGGACTGTCAGAAAATTAGGTAGTCTGAGCACCTTTCAGAAAACAGGAAGCCTGGATGATGGATCTTTAATGAGGCTTTTGTCTATAGCTCTTCTCTTCGTGTTTATACTTTGGGTGCTTATGAACATCAGATGGAGTGGGGACTTTTGCCTCCTTGGGTGATACTTAGATGTGTGAGGACAAATCAGAGGTTGAAGTATACCTTTAATCCCTTTCAGGCTAACTAATCAAGAGTGATCATTTCTCTGATGTTGTTTTATTCTGACTGATATAATTTTCATTTTCACGGGCATAATACTAGATGTTGCTTATGATTCATTTATCTTTCTTTTCTGGTGCATGCCCGAAGAATCTCTGTTGACAGTACAAATCTCTTTCCATTTCTGTGCAAAATACACAGTGCATCTTCCACTGGCCTTGACTGCCTTTAACTTGAGACGGTGTTCCCTCCTAGTGTTGGATATGCAGGTCATTCACTGAGATTGTAAGTACCAGGGTTTGTGAATCATGCAGCGTTCTTGTTAGGATGCTGCAGGCAGCACTGAACCCAAGGATACTGGAGCTCAGGTTCCACAGCAGATAACCCTATCAGAAGTATTGAGCTTCACTTTGTATTTATTGTTAGCAAACTCCTCCTGGATCACTACCCTACAGACAAAATGAACAGCCTTCCCCAAACCTCATCCATCAGCATGTGCTCTTGTTTTCAGCTGCAGGTGCAAATAGCCATACTACTTTCTGGCTTTGTCTAGGCCATGGGCATAGTGAGGCCTTCCCAGTTTGTTTCAGCGTAAGCAGGCTTAACTTTTAGCTTCAGCTGTCTCAGTCAAGAGTCTGCCTAGGAAATTGTCATCATCTCTGAAGGCACTGGAACAAATGCGCTCTGAGTTCTGAAGACTTCCTGAACTTGCTGTCTTATCATGATGGGACATAGTATTAATGGTTGTGGCAGGCTTTTATAAAGACTGCTTTAGCATTGCTGAATTTGATATCTCCCCTCATTTAGTAACTTTACAAAGCAGAGGATAAATTCATTCCAATTCTCCCTCTGCCTAATAGCACTAGAACATTGTTCTTTAGTTTGGTACTGCTGTTTTTCTGGTACAGCCTAATCATAAACTTCCTGAGAGAAAGACCTAAGACCATAGTCCTTCCTCTCCAGCACAAACTTAAGAGCAAGGCTCTTTAACTGAGGGTCTTCCCTGTTGGAAAGTCTTTCGGCAGCAAAGATCCTGTAGGATCCTGTAGTACGGATGGGAAGGCTTTCTCTCAAATTCTGGTTGCTGATACAGGTACTATTTGTCAGGACTGATACTAGAAACATCTTGGTTTTCCACAAAGACTTGTGGCTTAAGGTTAGTTCAAGGAGGTTGATACTTCATCTGATACGGAGGCTTGGAGTACCAGGACTTTCTCAGTCTGTATTTTTTGGGAATGCTAAAAGTCAAGTTTTGCGGTTTATAGTAGTATAATTTTTTATGTGCCAGTAAAAATGAGAATATAAGAACAATCTTCTGATAGTAATATTCTGGTAACAGGCTAAGCTGAATCTTACTGAATGGATATTTCTAGGTTGGAGAAAGAGACACAAGTCTGTTCTCTCTTCAGTAAGTGTGTGTTGTTCCTATTGAGAGAATTTGTTTGCATGTGCTGGGGGGAAAAAAAAACAGTAGATGTAGAAGGTGGCAGTTGGCGTGCTAGTTACTAGTTTGCATTCAGCCCTGCAGTAAAACGCAATGTTTATACAGCAGTATTCATTTTCAAACTGCTACTGAATGGTAAAGGTACCAGTACTTTTGAAAGGTTAGCTGATAGTGACTTCACCCTTTGCAACTGCAAAAACTGTAGCTAAGTTTCAAGACCGTGAAAGTATTGGGTGGCAATGCTGTGATTACAATGATTAAGTCTGCAACTCCATATCTGTGTCTATGGCTGGAAGAATGTATTTTTTTAATGGCTACTCCTGAGGGTGGCGGTAAGCTGTATTCTCTTAACAGCTGATGGAGCCAGAGATGTAAAGGTCAGAGGCTCACACAGGTGACATAGTGCCTTCTTACCACTTACGACTGTAAGACATAGCACCTAGAGTGGTTGTGTCTGTCAGGTTCATGATCTTGGTTTTGTTTTCTTCAGTCTTACCTTTTTTATTAGCTGTTACTATATTTGATGTCTGATGATTACTGCTTTTAACTGGATTTGGATCCTGTAAGTGCTATTTCGTAGTAAAACTTCTATTGAAGTATGTGACTTTGCCTGGTGTACTTCATCTTGGTCTGTTTTTGTGTGAGGGTCAATCTGGTTCTGTTTTGATGATTTCCATTTTTTATGCCAGAAAAGTTAAGATCTGTTGTTAATGGGAGCATTAAATTGCCTGCAATCCAGCATACATACTGTGACTTTTTGTATCATTTTAGTTGCCTTAGGTTTTTTTTAACCTGTGTGCGTGGTCTGTGTCTTAATTCCCTGAGGACACTTCACTAAACAGAAATGAAACATTATTTTTATGAAGTCATCAGATTGATCTGTCATGGCCTGTGTTGTTAAGCCTACATTCTCTCTTCTCACTTCTACATTTGTTCATGAGTACAAAAGAGATGAACTGAGAGAAGAACTATTTTCCTTAGGCCTTAAAAACTTCATCAAAAATGGCATGTGAAATTGAGTGAAGAAGTTTTCTGTTGGTATAACTTGTCAATAGCTCTTGCTGTTCTAAGTTTCTGTTCTCACAAGCCCAAACTCATTTTATCCTGACATAACCATCAGTTTTAAGTACAGTTGCTGTCTTGATCTTCTAGTTCAGAAGCTGTTTGATAGTGATCAGCTTAACCAGCTCAAAACTAGCACTGATGCATGTTACATTCATCTGCTTAGAAAACAGGCTGCCGAAATCACGTGTGGAATCTTACTAGATTAGTTGCTTTGACTATTTTTTTCTAAAATAAGAGGCAACAACATGTCATAATCTCTAAATATGAGTGAACAAGACAAAATACTCTATCATATGCAGGAGAATGCACGTTGAGCAATGTATGAACAAAACGCTACCTCCACTCAAATTGTGGCAATCAAATTGCTTATCTACCAGTTAAATAACAGTCAAAGTTTGTTAATCCAGGAACAGTGCAGTAAACAGTATTGCTGGTTTCTGCTTCTTATCACTGAATCAAGAAAAGCTATCACAAAATCAGACCATTTTTACCACATAAGAGGTAATTCAGAATGAGTATACAGAAGAGGCTGCTTGAGACAGTTTTCTACGCACCAGTGTGAATTATTTGTTGGCTTATCTTCCTAGTTGAAAGATGAGTGACAGCCTTCCCCCAGCCCTGAAACTGAGAACCTTTCCTCTGCATTACTTTATGCAGACTGCTGCTTTGCTTCAGTATGTTGATGCATGTAATTCATACCACTAGGATTACATAAAATAGGAAAAAGTGCTAGGGAGAGCAGTAGTTAGCTCCAGTTAGTGTTATCCAGCCACAGTAACAGTTGAATGTTTGGCCTGAATTACTTCTATCATGCTGTGTTGATGGTATAGCGAGAGCTGTAAGAACAGGTAAAAATCAATACACTTTTTCAGCTAGGGCCAAGAAGAGGAATGAACAACGCAAAAAGGCCAACTGAATTGAAAAAGATGAAATCTGCTTCTGGAGAGCAAAAAGCCTATATGCCACATGCTTTCAAAATGTTTATTGGAAAGTGATAGACAGGAAGTGTGTGTCTCGATTTAAATTGTTTTCCTTATTATGGAGTTGTTATGCCATCTATTATATCTATATACATTAAGGAGTGTCTTTTCTATAGACTGCTTTAGTATTAATGGATTATGCTGATAAAAACTATTTGAAAAACCGTTTGTCCTGCAGTTTGTGTTTAAAAAGAAAAATGAGACCCGTTCATTAAGAGTGAAAAGAATGTAGGACAATGGTAAAAACTCTGCCTGTTTTGGTGTTTGTTTTCTTTTCTTGAGCAATTGTACAAAACTTTAATTTTCAAGGATCAAACATCTGTACTGCAAATACGGATTTCCAATATGTTTAGATGGATAATCTGCTGGCATAGACTACAATCCTTATCTTTTAAATTTCTTTACTGCATAGAAGACTCTGAATTTATACCATATGCTAGTCAGTGTCAGTAAAAGTAATCTTCTGTGAGGGCTAGGCATGTTATTGGCGCATGGTACCGACAGGCACCGACGATTTCAGAAACAGATTTCAGCTCTTATGTCTCATAACACTGAAGGCACTAAGATGTCAGAAATTATGGCATTAATGCTCTGTTCTTTAAGAAAACTTGATACCTTTTTTCAAGAATAATGTTTAAAATTTTTGGCATGTTCTGTGAATGTTACTTTTGATTGATAAAATTATAAAGGAGCTCTAAGTTGCAGGACCTGCAAAGACTCTAATCCTTGTTTTACTTCTTTAAATTTGCTCTTGCTGCTTTTACTTGCCCTTTCAGTTTCTAGGTCAAATTCTGTTACGTGGTCTCCAGAGAGAGCTCAGCCTTTTACCTGTATATCAGCAGTGCCCTATTTGCCCACTCCCTGCCTTTTTTCTTTTCCTTCCTAGGTGCTATGTGATAGAATTAGCTAAATTGGTACAGTTTTTATTTCTATTAGATTCAATTTCTTAGTTTAGAAAATACTAAGAGGAGGGTTTCAGTCAGTGCTTTCACCAAATAGGTTAAG
>NW_010422566.1:0-11019 GCF_000710305.1 Buceros rhinoceros silvestris
TTGGCGCTGTCTGTATCACTGCTCTGCAAACGGAGAGGTTTCTCCCCTGGCAAAACCCTGCCCTGCCCTGCCCTGTCGTGGGAGCAGTAATAAATCTCAGCAGCAGCAAGGTGTCCACTCTGCATCAAGCTTGGATCACGTTGCTTGTTACGTGTTGCTTCCGGCTTCTAAGGTTGCCATTGTTTTCCCTATTGGATTCCAATATCTGTAGACGGTTCCTATTGTTTTCTATTGTTCCTAGTCTGTGAGCCACACTCATCAATTTTGTTGCTGAGGTTGTGTTTAAACCATGAGGATTCATGCTCCTTTAGTCCACTGTCATCTCGCTTTTTGGTCACTCCAGCCTTTCTTCACCTTCAGTTGTGAAAAATAAAATTGCCAGGTTTCCTAATGGGTACTTTGCCCTCCCCTTGTGTCCATATCCCTTTCCTGCACATCCCTCACCGAGCACCATTTCTGCTGCATGCTGGAGCATGAGCCGCATCCTCGCCTCCACAGTCTATTCCCGTCATCCTTCCTTACCAAATATCAGCTCCCTCCTCTTTTGCAAATGCCTTGGTACATCTTGAGGGTCAAAGCTCCAAAAATGAGCAGTGGTCACTGTGATGAAGTCCTGAGTTATAAAAGTGTCTTGCGAGGGAAATAAATCACAAGTGCAACTTCACTCACAGTTCATGCAGTTGGCTTACATGTCACATGAGGCTCGATGTTCTTCTAATTAGAGGTGATGTGCTTTTATAGCCTCTGTCTTTCGATGTGTAAGTACTTAAAATGTCTAAACTTCGTCGCGTATCGAACTTGCAATGAGATCTGCAGAATGGACATTCCTGCAGTGTACGTTCCTGATTTACCTGGTGGCCTTGAAAAGGGGTTTCTGCTAGTGGCGTGTTTTATTTTTTAAATCTCCAGGGTTTTGTGAGTGAAGAGCAAAAGATGTGCAGCAGAAATTATTTCCTCATACGGTTACGTGTCATAGTGTGGTCGATTGCCATAGCGTTCCTCTAATTCTAGTGGAGAGGCTAACAATAGGCAAGATTATTTTAGAATTGCCACGTTTGCAAAGTATTAGTGGTTTCTGGAAATTCAGCTGTTGGAATCTGTTCTGCCCCAAGATGGCTGCCACCACCAAAATGGCCACCCAGCCCCTTCACAGCTCAGAATTTGTCACTGATTTTGATTAGAGTTGCACCCCATGAGAGCTGGTTTTAGTCAGCGAGTATAAATAATCATTGCTAAATAGGCATTGGGTAACAATATAAGCGAAAAAACCTGCGCTGTGGAACCTCCTCTCTGAACCCAGACCCCGGCACAGATCACCTTTCTCCCTGGCACAGAAGTCGTTCGTGTGTTACACCTGAAACTAACGCTCATTAGGAAATTAAACGGTTTGCTTGCAGTTACTCTTTCTCCTTTGCACCGTGGCAAAACAGCCTTTCCACCAAGGCTCTGTTCTAGGTTCTCAGCAAGATGAACTCCGTGAGGCATTGGTTTTCCCATCACTTGTTCAGGCTGTATCCAGCAGCCACGAGAATTTCAGCAGCTGGTTTCTTCTGCACGCGGCAGTTTAACGTCGCAGCGAGCTCCGCACAGACTTTCTGTTTTCACAGAATAAAACACCCAAATGGTTTTCTGTTTCGGCTGTAGTTTTGTGATTAAAGAACACCTGTTTGAATAAGGATGGTCTTTGTAGTACAAACATTTTTGAAAGAATTCAAAGTCTGGTGTGTTGAGTCATTCTGAAAGGAGAGAATTCTGATGGCAGTTTGTAGCAGCTTTTGAGAAAAGTAGCTCACGTTGAAGAAATACATATGTGCTACATGACAACGAAAGTCAAACTCAGGGAAAAAGTGTCAGGTTTAGTTTAGACCCTTCTGGAACTGTCAAAAGCTTTTGCCTTTTTTTATAGCTAACCCATTGTAGAAGTGCCCAACGTGTGAATGAAACATGTTTGTTCATCTTGTGCGTACGACTAAAGTAGTAGAATCGGGATTTGTCAGTGCTAGATCAGTAGCATCGATTAGACATAAAAATAATTGTTTAACAGCGTCACGGGATGTTTCTAACTATGATTGCTCCCACTGGTGTGTGCTTATGTGCCTCTTTCCACTCTTTAAAAAAGTGGCATTTGACCACAGTAAAAAAAAAGAGGTATGGCACTGCAAAGCAAAATTAATAATTGAGTGGTTTCTTTTAAAGATTTTGACATCTCAGATGTGGTGGTACTTCCAAAACATAGATTATTCTTTCTGCATTATTTTCCTAGTCATTGCCTTGCAGTCAGAATCTTACGGTATTTCCTCTGTCTGCCTGGGGGAGCCAAGCAAGGCCAGCCCGGGCACTGCCTCAGCCTCAGATAACTGCAGATGTTGGCCTGTTGTCCCCCTGTGCTCTTGGCTTCGCTAAGGAGAAGCACGGCCAGGCCGCCCCTCCATGAGCAGCCCAGAGCTGCTGTGCCGGTAGCCGCGTCTGTAATTCCTGGAGATAAGCTCGTGACGTGCTGATCACACTGTCACTTTCCTTTGTGCTTCAGGATCGCGCTGTAACAAAGCTGTGTGCGGCTTTTGGGTGGGTGTCCTCCGTGGCACAGTCAGGTGGGCTCCTCTTATTAGTCACACAGTCCTGAAAGGTTCAGTCTGGTTGCTTTTGAGCTGAGTTGCTTGGTGGTGGGGAGAGGAGGATGCATACCCTGTCCATGTTATACCTGCCCCTACAAGCAAAGCCTGTAGTACTGCAAGTAGTATTTCATCCAGCAGGCCGTTTAGAAGCACGGTCTTTGTCTCTTTGGTTTGTTTTTGGTTTAGTTTGGTTTTTTATTTATTTTATCTATTTTTTTTAAATGTGTTCCTTGTCTGTTTTTGTAGACGTGACTTCCATACCCTACTTATTTAATTCCTGTCACTAATTTGTACTTTTCCTGATACCTTGGCTTGTTGCGTGGCTTAAATTCTGCCTTTTAGTCCGTGTGAATTTGGTAAGACGTTAGCAAACGCTTGCATACGTGGAAGTGTAGGTACAGCCCAAAACAGCAGATCTGTAATAGCATTAAGCTGTTATGCACGGCAATGATTACACAGAGGCCAGCGTATACCCTTTTTAAAGAGCTGGCCTCTTGTTACCTTGTTATAAAAAGAGCAGTTCTTTTGTGTTAACTTTTGAAAAACAGTTTATGACTGTGTTTTGTAACTAGCCATTTTGAGATCAGTTATGGTTTTAAATGTTTTTCCATTAATATCTTAATGGTACTTACGAGCCAATTTCCCTGAAAGAAATGCAACCTTTCGTCCTGTTTTGCAAACCTTTTCTGACCTCTTTTTTTCCATTAGCTGTATGCTTCTCTGTGGAGTTGAATTGAGTAACTGGTTACTCAGCCATCATCACTTTGGGCACCGTGGCCATTAGGCTGGGTTAAGAGACCAAGGAGCCGAGTCACT
Source organism: Buceros rhinoceros silvestris (assembly GCF_000710305.1). Classification (NCBI taxonomy): domain Eukaryota; kingdom Metazoa; phylum Chordata; class Aves; order Bucerotiformes; family Bucerotidae; genus Buceros; species Buceros rhinoceros. The sequence goes on from NW_010422566.1 coordinate 3,432, forward strand.
GCAAGACTGGACTTACACAAGGCGTTTCTCAGACGTCCCAGCTCTCACACACCATGCTTGAGACTCCTGCCCTGGCCTCCCCTGCTCTCTCAGACATGCAGTGCAGCACTGAGGCTGTGGCCGGTGTGGTGCCTCCCATGCCAAAGGCACAGGGCCTGGGAAGAGCCAGCTGCGCAGCCCCGCAGCTGCAGGCATGCCTGTGCTCAGAGAGCCTTCTAGCAGGAGTCAGTCCCACCATCGACTCTTGCCCTGTTGCACAACCAGGTGTGTGGTTGCCATTTGACTTGATGTGCTTCTCACGAGCCTTCTACTTGGGAACTCGTCTAACTCAAGAAGGCTGGGAGGTGTGTCGAGTCAGGGTGCAAAAAACATGTACTGTGGTGAGTGTAGGTGTATTGTCTTAACGCCAGAGCACCGTGGAAATTAAGTAGACTGAATGCATGAAAAACAGTGCAGCAGTAAGCCCATCGCTAAACACGACCAAGATCGGATGAAGTGCTGTTTCAGGCAAACACACGGATTTCTGTGCCATTCAGGGGCTGTCTGTGACTGATGCTGTGAATGGTAACACATGCAGCTGGTTCTTAGCTCTGCAAAAGCATCAGTCGTTCACCGTCCCGTCCCCCCCCGCCACCTCTGCAAGCAGCAGAAAGCTACCTGACCTTTCACCGAGTGTTTGCCTCATGTACCATGATAAAGGCATGTAACACAGAGAGAGTTCAAGGAGATTTTGTTGTGGGAAGGGGATGCAATACAAATAACCACAGAAGAGAGTGACACTAATAATGAACTCGAGCTATGGCTCTGTATCAAATACAGGACAGTATCTTTTTGGAGAAATGCCGCCAAAAGGAAAACTCCAGTGTTGTTTTTATATGAACAACAGAAGCAATGTGAGTGATTTTTTTAAAAAAGATTTTTTAACATGCAGAGACAAAGCTTATTGCATGCGATCATCCATTTCAGTTTATGAAAGGGATTAATTGATTTCCCCGGCTTCAGTTAGAAATTCATTTGTCTTTAAGAACTATCTATTGGTAATGGTTTCACTTTAAAGAATGTGTATTTGTTTATTTTATGGTCACAGAAGCTGCTTAAGTTTTGTATGAAAAATACTTCTCCCATCCCTGTCTGCTTGTTTTTCCTTTTTATTTTTTGACTGACTTGCATTTACTGTTATATTCAAATTATTGTATTTAGACACTTAAAGGTCTAAATGGTCTCATGTAACAAAATTGCCATGAAAGCATATGCTTGGGAAGTGAAATTCCAGAGCCCTGTCCCCTTTTCCAGGTGTATTTGGCGGTGCAGCTGTACGATACTGCTGAGCGTGGCACCCCCAGGGGAGGATTTGCTGCAGATTTGAAGGTTCAAGTGGGCATTCAACGAGTGTTGATGGATGGTCTCCCATCAGGCCAAATTCAAGATTAAAAGCCTGAGATCTGTTTGAATACTCTGTTTCTGAGGTGTCAAAATTCTGCAGTGGCAGTGACTAAACTCCTTCATCAGATGGACAGAGTTCACTGACTAGAATCGAATCTTCTTGTTTGGCTGCAGAAGGTACTTCTTCAGACAGCAAAGCACTCTACACGTGTAGTGATAAGGCAGACTGTCTGCAAAAATAAATGCAATTGTGAAATCTCTTTCCTTCTGCTCATCATTTCACCTCTCAGAAGTATTACCTCCAAATGTAGCCACTCATCCCTCTGTGTGTGAATTTGCCATGCATGGGTCTCCACTCTTAGCGTCATTCACCCCTCATTCTCGCTTTGGTACTTATGGTAGGCCTGCTTTCAGCTCTTCCCTAAGAAAGGTGCAGTCCTGTCCTGACATCTAAAACCATAGGAGATATTTGCAGTTGCACGGACCCTATCTACCTTTTAAAAAATATATAATAATGTGTTCTGGGTATATAGGCACGATCTGACATACTCACGGTTAGTACATTCATAAAGGTAAAAATGAAAACCTTGTTATAGCAACATAAACTTGATTAAACTGAGGAAAATCCCAGTCTTCTCACCTTTATGGGAGAAGACCAAGAATCCCTACATTTTGAAAATGGACTTGATAATCTGTTAGATCTTGCCAGGACTAATAAATTATAGTGCCAAAAAAGTCAATTGAAGAAGATGTATGGTAAAGACTTTATAGTGAAAATAAAAAGATAACGATACTCATCAACCCATTAAGTAAACTCCATCTAATGCAAGTCATAAAAAGAAGATGTTCTTCACAAAGGTTTATGGAGATGTACAAAGTACAAAATATATCTCCTATTTGAATATGCTCCTGAGATGTGTTAGTGTTTCTCGTGATTCAGGAGCCTTTTCAAAAGGTAGTTTATTCCAGATATCATCCCTTGGATGTGGGATGCAGAATGCTTCTGTCAAGTTCAGGACCACATCAAGTTGCTGACCCCTTCCTCTTCCCTGTTTTCTTGTTTGTGGCGAGCCTGTAGCGAGTTGAGATGCTGGTCCCTACCAACAAAAGGCAAAGCTTTCCAGCACCCCTGGCTTTTTGTTTCCCAGTGTCAGTCCTCGATGAAACCATTCGCAAATAAACACAAATTTTAAAAAAGGATTACACAGACCCATTCACTATTATGAGATGGTGTCAATGAGTTTGTGTCATAGCTGCAAGGATTTCTGGTTATTTGGCAGTCTTTTTGCCAAATACGCGGTTCTTTCTCATATACATTTCTTTGACGACCAAAGTGGTAAAAACAAAAATCACTCTACTGCTGGTCTGAGAAAGCTATTACTGGAAAACTAATGTTGTATTTCTGAGAGGAGAGGATGATTAGAGTTCTTTGTACTTTATGACCGAAAGGATCACCACTGTAGTGATTTATGTGCGTGTACAGACAGACCTGTGCATTAAAGTCCGTCACGCAGTGATGCAAGACTTGGTCATGAGAGGCACAGACAACATTACATTTTAACTGTCAACTGAATATCCTGGTCAGATACATAATGGAAACAATCACTGATTTGAATTCATATCAACCTTCTATCAGAGAATAGAAAAGGTTACTGGTTTAGCCATTTTAAAATGTCACATATCACTTTCCTCTCTGAAGCCTTCATGCTGGCTATGAAACAGGAGAAGTTATGGGAACTAGACTTTAGCCAAGAAGATTTTGAAATAAATGAGTGTGACTGATGCTGAGAAAGGCTTTATGAAGGATAGATTGCTGACAAGTCTGTAACTGTTAACACCTTGTCAATAATTTACATGCAAAAGACCATGTTTTGCTCTCAGTAATGCTTACTTAAATAGATAATACCAAGTGCAGAATCCCGTCTTCTGCTTCCAGAGCAAGCCAGGCAAAAAAGAAAAAAAGAGAAAGCTAGGCAAAGGCCTGTGCAGCACTAAATTTCTACTTAGGACCTTAAAACACTTCCAAGTCACACTGAGGGCTCATTAAATGAAGTTTAGTATCTGTCAGACTGAGGGTGTAATTCTGGTTTTCTCAAGTCTGTGTGGGTCTTAAGTGAATTTTAATTGGCATTACTCACTGGGAAAGTGCGATGAGGTTCTAAGGCTGTAAGCAAGAAGGACTGAGTCAACTGAGTGAGTGAAAGAGTGACTAACTAATTAAGTGAATGAGTGAGCATGGCATTGTTTGCTTTTGTGATCATTTCTATGCCTGAGCGAATGGCAGGGCCATTACGTGCGTGTGAGGGAGTGGGGTCAGGGTTGCTGAACAATCCAGACATTTGCGTGGTCTTTCCATTGCTTGATTAGACTAATGAGCCAAGTGTTTGGAATATTAATACATGCAGACTGGAGCTAAGCTTGTTTAGTAGTTTGGAGACAAATTAAAAAATATAAGAGATATCGCGCCAAAGTCTGTTTTCAGTTGCATACGTGTAGCCCTGGACTGGGTGATCAGCTGTGCCGTGGCAGGTTGCTGTCGGCCTGTTGCTGTCAGGGAGCTGAATGGTACGCTGTTACTTCTCCCAGGATTATTGTTATAAGTGACATGACCAAATCTGTTTGTAGTTTATTGCAAATCTAATTGTGTAATATAAACTGAAGCATTATCTGACAATAAAATGATTTTCTGTCTTATTACTCTTTCATAAAAGAACAGATTTGGCTATCCTTATGTCAGCTTTTTTGCTTCCAAAGTAGTTAACAAGGCTAGCAATAATTTTGGCAACCTAAAAGCTTATTCCTTCGAACAGCACAAACAGAAGCAGAAAAAACCCCTTGTTCTGTTATGTCATATACAAATCATGTTCCATTGTCAATTTTCATTTCATAGCAGCATGCAATTAAGAGAATAGGAGTCAACACTGTGCTGCTGAAATCCAATCAAATCATAGGTGTGATGCGTGGCTATAAAAAAGTAGTCTAGAGTCTTGGAAAAGTTAGAGGTTTTGCATCCTTATGGAATTTTTTTTTTCCTGACAACTCACTGACCTTCATTATCCTGCCTTTTTTTTTCCTCAAAAAAAAAAAAAAAAAATTTCCAGTAGTAGGAAAGGTCAAAGAAAATATCAAGCATTAATAGTTTCCAGCATTTCAACACCTCTGATGGTTTGACCTGAGCTGGAGAATGCTTTTAATTATTGTACATTACTCTGAATTTGAAAATTGAGGTTATGGGAAACATACATGTATTATATAATTAATCCTACAGTTTTTCAGGCTATTTCTTGCATGTTGGCTGATTGTTCCAGTAGAAGATATTTCCTGATCCTAAGCCAAAATCTGCCCTCTCATCTGCAGTGCGCTCTCTCAGAATGTTTCAGTAAATTGAGCAGCTGGCGGTATTTTTTCACTTATCTTATGTTCTGACAACATTTGCCATTCGTTAAAAAGCGGGAATCCTTTTCTTTTAACCTCCAGCTTTGGGATGGCTGTCCTCCTGAGAAGGACATGATTTGGCAAACACGCCGTGATTTAGCAAAATTCTGATGTTCTGCATATGCTGCCACCTTTCCAAGTGTATTTGGTCTTGTTTTGGATGACTTAAACTTTGTGACTAGCTTTAAAGAGAGTAAATTTGGGGGATTTTCATGGGTTTTCCGAACCAAAAGAGCCGTCTGATTATATGAGTAAAATCAGTCACTGATGTAAGTGCAACCCCAATGCCAAAGGTAAAAAATTGTGTCTTCTGCTCTGACAGAAGTCACATAAGTATGTTCTGGTTATTCATGCAGTGGTAAACTAGGATGGGATTCCATTCAGGTCTCGACAAAAACAATCAAACCCAGAGATAAACAAAGGCAAAAATTCTCAACAAAGTTTTAAATGGCAGACTTGTTTTATAGAAAACTAAGAATTACCACTCTTTTTGTTTTAAACTGATTGGTAAATGGCAAAAGTTTCTACTCTATCTATTCATTCACAACATGTGTACCTGTCTAAGGCTACAACAAGCTGAACATTGGCCAATGTTCTTCTGAGACACTGAATCTCCCACTACCGATTCTAAACAGTGCTACTGAATATAGAAGGCTGGATACCATTTCTGGGAGACAGACTGTAGTTCGAAGAAGAGAGCTTGGGGGCTATTTCAGCCTAGTTCTTCAGTTTAGGATTAATTGCTGGGATTTTGAGGTGTGAAGAGTAGAAGGTCCAAGATAAGGGAACAGATGTGGTTTACTCTTTGCTTGATTTGCTTTGTGGTTTTTTGCAACTGCACTTTCATGTGCCTAATTCTCACATTGTGAAAATGAGGGTAGGATTAAAGAATGTTCATAAAGTCTTCTGATGCCTAGAGATGAGGAGACTCTACCATCTCAGGATGTCATTATTAGAGTGGAAACTTACCATACTAACTTGTTGCTGACATTCATATTTGTGGAATTTTGAAATTACTTTCAAAGTACGTTCTGCATTGGCAGATTTAACATACAGTATCAGAAGATAAGTAGGAGTTAAATCATGTCGTATTTGTTTTGGGTGGCCAAATACATGAAGAAAGAAACGTCCACAGCCAGATCAGCTTTTCAGATAAGAAAGGGCAATGTGCCATGTTAATTACACCATACAGCAGGGGAATGCTTGTCTGAGTGTAATTCTTGCAGATCTTCAAAAGGTCACAATCTGGCTGTGGCTCTACATCTTCTGCAGATCACAGAGTTTAACTGAGGACCAGCCACTGCACGTGGCTATCAGATTGCACTCTCTTCCTTACAGTAAACTAATAGACAAAAATAAATAAAAATCTGAACAATTTGGTTTGTATTTGAAGTTTGGCCTTATAGCAATGCCTGCACAAAGCAGAACAACGTGCATACTTCTGTGCACAGGGTCGTTGAGGATAATGGACTACCCTCTGGAAGCCCTTCACTTGTCCACCTTCTTAGCACATGTGTTGTGTAACCGATTCAGAATTCTCCTGTATTTCGGAGCGTGCAAGTCAGATGTGGAAAGTTAGCACACAATGTGCTTTTTCATAGACCCTCTTTCACAAAGGGTCTCTCGCAGGTAGGAAGTTCACCTGAGGTGAGATGATCGACAATAAAGGACTGCTGCCATTTGACAGCTGCTCATTGACACTCATTATCAGTATCCAAATGTCTTTCACCAGCTTTTGCTGCCCGCCTCTGTGTATGGACTCAAGGGATCAGAAAACTGCTAAAGAAGCTTCATCTTTAAAATCAGTTTGTACTGGAAGGACAAGACTGCAGGAATTTTTCCAAGTCTTCCTTGAGCTGGAAGACAGAGATGGGAAGCAGAATGAAGTCCCCATAATCCAAGAGGAAATGGCCACTTGGATGCACAAGTGTCAAGGACCTATGGGGCTGGATGGGATGGAATCCACCCAAGGGTACTGAGTGAGCTGGCGGAACTGCTCACCAAGCCACTTTCCACCATTTACCAGCAGTCCTGGCTAACAGGGAAGGTACTGGTTGACTGAAGATTAGCAAATGTGACACCCATCTACAAGAAGGGCCAGAAGGAGGATTCAGGGAAGTACAGGCCTGTCAGTCTGAACTCGGTACTGCGGAAAGTCATGGAGCAGATCATCTCGAGTGCTGTCACACAGCACATACAGGACAACCAGGTGATCAGGCAGCATGGGTTGATGAAAGGCAGGTCCTGCTTGACTAACCAGATCTCCTTCTATGACAAGGTGACTCACTTAGTGGATGAGGGAAGGGCTGTGGTCATTGTCTACCTAGACTTTAGTAAAGCTTTTGACATTGTTTCCTACAGCATTTTCCTGGAGAAACTGGCTACTCGTGGCTTGGATGAGTGTGCTCTTTGCTGGGTCAAAAACTGTCTGGATGGCCGGGCCCAGAGAGTGGTGGTGAATGGAGTCAAATCCAGTTGGTGGCCAGTCACCAGTGGTGTTCCCCAGGGCTCAGTATTGGGGCCTGTTCTCCTCAACGTCTTTATCAATGATCTGGATGAGGGGATCGAGTGCACCCTCAGGAAGTTCACAGATGACACCAAGTAAGGTGGGATTGTTGATCTGCTTGAAGGTCAGGAGGCTCTACAGAGGGATCTGGACAGGCTGGATCAATGGGCTGAGGTCAACTCTATGGAGTTCAGCAAGACCAAGTGCTGGGTCCTGCACTTGGGCCACAACAACCCCCTGCAGCGTTACAGGCTTGGGGGCGAG
>NW_010422566.1:11082-28288 GCF_000710305.1 Buceros rhinoceros silvestris
CCGATTGAATACGATCCAGCAGTGTGCCCAGGTGGCCAAGAAGGCCAACAACATCCTGGCTTGTATCAGCACTAGTGTGGGCAGCAGGAGGAGGGGAGTGATTGTCCCCCTCCCTTGTACTCGGCACTGGTGAGGCCACACCTTGAGTACTGTGTCCAGTTTTGGGCCCCTTGCTACAAGAAGGACATTGAGGTGCTGGAGTGTGTCCAGAGAGTGCAGCAAAGCTGGCGAAGGGTCTGGAGAGCAAGTCTTACGAGAAGCAGCTGAAGGAACTGAGGTTGTTTAGCCTGGGGAAAAGGAGGCTGAGGGGAGACCTTATTGCTCTCTACAACTACCTGAAAGGAGGCTGTAGGGAGTTGGGGGTCGGTTTGGTCTCTCAAGCAACAAGCAATAGGACGAGAGGAGATGGCCTCAAGTTGCACCAGGGGAGGTTTAGGCTGGACATTAGGAAAGATTTCTTCACAGAGAGAGTTAAGAAGCATTGGAACAGGCTGCCCAGGGAGTTGGTGGAGTCCCCGTCCCTGGAAGTGTGGCTGGTCATGGCTTACTGGTGACCTGGTAGGGCTGGGTTAACAGTTGGACTTGATGATTTTCAACCAAAACGATTCTGTGAGTCTGTGAACGTCTTTCATGAACAGTGTCAGATTCACGCTTTGAGTAAATCTGACACATTCTCAGAGCTGTAGCTCAATTATGTATAGTGTGCAGTGGTTTTCTGAGAAACTGTATGAAGGCAGGTGAAGAGAAACTTCATTAGTCCTGAGAGTCGAGCTGTTTCTAAAGGACAGCAGCAGTTCGAGGGCTCCTCTGAAGTGCACAGTTGAGAAACGCTTATCCCTGTGTGCCTTGTCCAGCCTACGGAGAATACCACATCAAAAGCACCAAATCGACTTCATTAGACTGCATAAACTGAAGCCTTTGTGGTTTCATTCACTCTCCTTTTTTTCAAAAAAACCCCAAAACCCCACCAAACTTAGGAAATTATGTGAAAAAAGAAATGAAACCTTCCATTCATAGACAGTTACCCTATTAAAATGAAGGAAGTCAGGAAATGCAAAAGCTAACGTTCTTATGTCAGCACTGCTGCACTGAGTGGAGACAGTCTTTTCTGTCCTGCTTTCCTTGTTACATCTATTCAGTGTCACGGACCCTCTCTCAGACTGCAGAAGCTTCACAGTTAATAAGATACTGACACCTGGAACAAACCAACTGAACTGTCCACGCTTGTTTGGAAAAATGTAATTAGACCCTTGCATAGTAATAAAGTAAAACTCAGCAATAAAGTGAACCGAATACCTTGATTGCTATACTTCTGCTGTTTAGTGTGCACTGTAAAATAAACCAGATGTACATTGTGACCAAATTAAGGTTGCTGCAGAAGCTTAATACTTGTATTTTGAGGTTGCTAATATCCTGCGTAACTGAATTAGAGAATAGTTCTATGCTGTAAGGTTTTGGGTTTTTTTTTAATTATCCTCTACTGGTTATCCCAAAGTGAACAACACCCACAAATTTAGTAACCCAGAGAGACTCCCAGCACCTCTCTGCTGAAGCAGCTTTGGAATGTATCCCTTTCTGCTGAAAGATCTGTCTTAATTAGCATGTTCTGCATTAAATAATTTGTGATATTTGGCAATTTGTTATTTAAACCATTTTTTCCTACAGAATAGTACATAAATAAAAGTTTGGGACCTGAGGTAAGTGGTTAGCAGCCTCTCTGAAGCATGTTTATAATATGATTGATCGCTAATATTGTACACTGCTGAATATATTAAGACTTGACTTGAAGTGGTTTTGTCCAATGTATATTCATAAAGATCTTTGGGAGAAGTTCCCTAGTTTTGTTTAATTCTCTAGAGGAGGAAACATCTGAACCCTTACTATTTACTATTATTCTGAATTTAATACTGGATATTAAATTTGAGTGAAAGGGCCAATAGAAATAGCATGTACAGAAAATCCCCAGTTATATGAGAAAGATCAACACTGCACTGCTGCCCTCAAAACCTGCTTACAGTCAAGTCTTCTAGTTGAAGTGAAGCCTGCCAAGAAACACGTAATTTTGATCTGTTTAGTAGAAACAGTTGTGTATGTTAGAGCTGGGGTTGCAACCTGACTTGCAAACAGGCGTGCCTTGAAAACGTGACTGTTTCAAATGAACAGCTAGTCCCAAACTCCTTAGGTAAGTCTGTAGTGGACTGAGGACTTTCTGAGTAAGAAAAACCCAGCTTGCAGAAGCAAGTGGAGACCTCGAGTAGCCGTTGTTTGGCCATTTGTCCACCACCAATGGCAGTAACAATGTGTATGAACCCTGACCGTTTCCCATGGGATTAGCAGTGTAAGAATTGGTCCAACAGCGATTTATTTTCCTTTTGCACATCACACTATAGTTCCTAAAGTTTTAATAATTAAATCTATATGTTTCAAAACACGATCTGTCTGTAAAGGAGTCAATTCTTTTTTATAATAGGAATACACCAATCCAGGAAATTTATTCTGTTTCGTTTCAGAAATCTGACCCTTTTTTAAATCTTGTCTTCCCTGTGGAAGAACATCTAGAATTCACATGTACTGAAAGAAAAACATGTGCTATCCATAGAACAGGAGGAGAGGGGATCAGAAGAGGATTTAGTCCCGGATGTTGAATAGCCAAAATTGTGACAGTGATCTCATCATCAGTAGAGGCTGCTTTGGCCCTAGGTTTGAAAAATGCTCAGACTTAGTCCCAGGACCATACAAAATGAATAATATATATATACAATATCAAATATCAGTGTAGAAGTGGATAGTTGGGGATATGCTGAGAAATTACGGAGGGCCCTGTTGTGGCTTCTTTTTGAATATCTGCCACGTTAGATGTGCAATATAAAGACAGGCCTGCGGAAAGAAGTCTGCAGTTTTACAGGAATTTTTTTCCATTTTGCTGTTACATTAAAAATCTGTTTGTCATAACAAGTGAAAGCCAGAGAGGACAGACAAACATCTGCTTTGCAAAATTTCTCTCAAGATGAATTGTGTTTGGTTGGCCTTATTTTTTCCCGCTCAACATGTAAAATCAGTGTATACATAGTGTTTTTTTTCCTAGTGCTACAATCCCTCAACAGAGGCTGCACAAAGACTTGCAAACACTTAAGATGAAATCTTATCTTCAGAAAAGCAGCTGTTGAGCTGAGTATATTTTTGGTGGTTCTTCAGCCCTCACTGTCGCATCGGGGCACTGTGAGGTCCCCGCGAGTGCGTGTTCAGTCCTGATGAAAGGGCACGTGTTCACCTTGCTGTTGACTTACTTAGAGCACGTGCTGGTTCGTAAGCCTGCTTTCCGTGCAGCCGCGGTGAAACAGAGGCGCCGCAAGACATCTCAAGGTCGGAGTAGCTCAGGGAGAGAGAGTACCTGCTCTGGCACCAAAGCCTGCCGCTGCAAAGTTCTTCATCCGAGGCCATAAACACATTTGAAGCATCTGGGAGAGTTTATATTGGGTCAGCGTTTCAAATTTCGTGGCCATTGTGGTTTTTATCCAGCACTGGTGTAAGTGTTAAGTTCAAGTTTATGGTATCATGAAATCACAGTCTGACTTTAACTCATTTAGCCTTGCATGCAGCAGTGCGATGTCATCATACCTCATTGGCTGCCAGTGCCCTAATTTAGGAAATAATGTCTGCCAGAGATCTAAAAAGGATCAGACCCAAATGTTAATGCTGTGAAGAACCAAAAATAATGCATGTTTTCTTTCCTTAATGTCAACAACATTTTCTGTAAGCATAGCTATCTTGTATTTTACTGTTACTGCAAATAATTTTCAGCAATAAATGAAGGGGCAGCTTTTTTCTAATTACAGGACTTACCTTTTTTTAAAGAGAAAGCAGTACGTTTTTAAGTCAAAGATACTGAAATAAAAGTAAAGGACTGTGCACCTGCCTCATTACTGGAAAGCAATAATAGCTGCAGCAGTTTAGTTCAGCACCTTTCAAAATTTAACACGCTCTTGGTATCTGCCTTGCTTCAGTAAAACCTTAGTGTCGTGTCAGTAGAAAAACCCTGATCATCTTCTGGATTGTTTCCAAATGCCTCAATTTTGGAAGGAGACCAGCCAGCTGAAATGTCAACATTTGGAAAATAAAACCATACTATATCCATTGTAAGACACTGTCTTCCTTGATACTTCATAGGATATTTTATATTGTAAAGAGTATGACACTTCATTTCATCCGAGTGCATCGGGGTTTGTTGGCTACGTGGTTTGTGTAATACCTACACCTGTGTTATAAGTATAAACTCATTTAAGGTTTTTGGATGGCACACAATAATGTCTCCCAAGTTATGAAGAAAAATATTTTTAGTAACACCATTTGACAATTTCACATTATATACTCATAATTTCAAGTGCTTTTGGACAGTTAGACCCATTTTGCGATGGGCTTATCATACCTGTGCAAATCCCCCTGTTTTGTACCAGGGGAATAGCAGAGAGGAACAGCATCTGTTGTTAAAAAGAAGTCAAAATTTCAAATATCAGTCTGGCCTAACACTTTGAAAGCTAAGACTTTGTTTAATTACATGATGGTCTCACAGAGTACAATTTAATAAGGATGATAACTACTGTTTTAGGATTACTGACACTTTGCACTGCGTTCTTATTTTACCGAGTTTTTATCTGTTCTAATCATTGTTTTCAGATACTTCTCTCCAATTTTGTTTTCTGTTGTGTTTTACTTACGATTTTTATCAATGCATAGATGAATCCACACATCCTTTCCATCTTGCCTGAGCATTCTTACAATCAGCTCTTGAGAACTGCAGTTCAGGCCTAACGAGTAAATGAGACGCTTCAAGACTACAATTATGTGATTACATTATGGTACAAAACAGCCAACAAGGAACCAACACCTATTATCTTGTTACCACATATTGTGTACGCATTCAAAATACATGCTGAAACGTATAATAGACCAGAAAGGGTTGGAGATGTTTGGAGTACAGCTGATCAACCTTTCTGATATTTTACAAAGGGTATATACTGTAAAGAAAAAGTACAGTAACATTCGCTGTGCAGCTGATGGAAACCGGTTACAGACTGACGGATTTTCATGAAAGGTGAAAGAGGTATCATAGAATCATGGAATGGGGTTGGGTTGGAAGGGACCTTAAAGATGACCCAGCTCCAACCACCCTGCCACGGGCAGGGGCACCTTACGCTAGATCAGGTTCCTCAAAGCACCATCCAACCTGGCCTTGAACTCTTCCAGAGACGGGCCATCCACAGCATCTCTGGGAAACCAGGTCCAGTGCAGTAGAGAACTTCTTCCTAATACCTAATCTAAATCTACCTTCTTTCAGTTTAAAACCATTACCCCTTGTCCTGTCACCACACTCCCTGAAAAAGAGGCTCTCCCCAGCTTTTCTTAGGCCCCCTTTAAGCACTGGAAGGCTGCCATAAGGTCTTCCTGCAAATTTGCTGAGAGTGCGCTCAATCCCACTGTCCATGCTGCAACAAGGATGTTAAATATCACCAAGTCCCAATACTGACCCCTGAGGAACACCACTTGTCGCTGGTCTCCACTTGGACATTGAGCTGTTGACCAAACTCATTGAGTGCGACCACTCAGCCAGTTCCCAATCCACCGAGTGGTCCATCCGTCAAATCCATGTCTTGTGGGACAATGTCAAATGTTTTGCACTAGTCCAAATAGATGACATCAGTTGCTCTTCCGTTATCCACCAACGCTGTACCCCATCGTAGAAGGCCACCAAATTTGTCAGGCACAATTTGCCCTTAGTGAAGCCATGTTGGCTGTCACAAGCCACCTCCTTATGTCCCTGTGGACTAACATAGTTTCCAGGAGGATCGTGCTGGGCACAGAGGTGAAAATGACTGGCCTGTATTTATTTCCCATTTTGATTTGATTTTTAAGTTACAGAATGAAGTTTGTTTGCCTTCACCTCTTTTATCGAAAGAGCCAGCTGGTACTTTACTCAGATGCCCACGCACTGGGCTACAGATGCTGAGACCTGCTGTAAATCTCTGCTAGTTCCAAACTGATCAGGAGAAGAAAGATGCGTATTTGTAAAGCATCAGGGAACAATATCAAAGCCTACATCTTAATGTTACATGGAGGTTGTTTTTAGCAGAAGTTATGATTTTGTGCACCTGTATGTATCAGCAAAGGTATATACAAAGCACAAATTATAATGTCCTAAAGTTCTAAGTCCTTGCTCAGCAAGTCTGTGAAGTGTGGGCTTCAGCGCTTTGCTGAACGGGTGCCACCTTCGCTACAGCGTTCAAGTTCCCTATGGATCACAACAGCTCAAGTGCTGGAGTGTCACCTTTAAAAGGGATGTGCACCATATATGTCTTAACCTGCAGGAAGAATGTTCTACCAAAATGTAATTTTAAACCTTTTTCAGGTATTTCAGTTGGAAGTAACAAGATTTTTCAATACGATATGGAAAACTGTAAAGCAAAGAACATTTCTAATGTTCTTTTCTTTCAGTTATGTAGATAGAAAAGAACATTTATTCTAAGCCCTTACGTGTGTGTTGTCAACCTCAGCCTACTGAATGGCCCCAAACCTTGACAAATTCAGCGTCATGTCATTGGACCCGAGCAAGAATTTTATGTAAGGGGAGATGTATAGAGGAAAGTTTACAGCCGGGAAGTGTATTATCACGTGAGGACCAGAAGAAAGCATGTTCATGTGTGTCCATCATGTGGTGTTTGGAGCAATTCACACTTTTTATGCCTCTGGTTTTTTTATTTGTTATCTGAGAATACTGATGATGCAGGCTTTTGTAAAACACTGCATAAACCTTGGATGGCAGAATATCAGAGACCCAATCGTTATTAACTAAAAATTATTTTAATTTTCCAACATGATTTTTTAATACCAGATAATCCCTACAAACCCCAAGGAAATAGAAAATAATAGTAGAAGTAATAATAATTACAATAATAATGATGATGATGAAAATTCACAGCTCACTGCACTTAACATTTTTTTTCCCACTTTTTACTGTTGTTTAATTTAATCATTTTTTCTTATCAGAGTTGAATTTAATTAGATGTCAGAATACAAGTGCTCAGATTGGCTTAAGGTAAGTTTTGGTTTACTGTTGCATGCAGGAAAATCAAGTAGTGTATTACAGTCTATTCCTCCTGGATAAAATGGTATTTTTACCATACACAATAAATTACTGCAAGTTATGCAATGGTAATAATGACAACAGATTAAATTAATAACAATCTTATTTTCTGGTTTGGGTTTTGTGAGTGCAGGCAAGTACATTTATTTCAAAGCAGGTTTCTAGTTAGAAAAATACTTTCACAAAAAGCTGCAGTTAAAATGTTTGTATTCATAATTTAAGTATTATTTAGAAAATATAAAGGATTTTATGGTTTTGTTTTCAAAATTTAAAAAAATGTTATTTTACTACATGACGTATCTCTTCTCTCCCTGACCTTTACATGCTGGTACTGCTGGCAAAACTAGACCCTTAATTGCTGTTATCACTACAGAGCTGCCCCGCTGATGGAGAGTCAGCTGGGGTTTGTCCAGACTTGCGAATCCTTAACGAAATTATCATTTAAATTCTAATTTCCTTCCTACCAGCGGCAGTATGTGAAGCAGAGCGAGTACTCGGATCACTGCCAGGCCACAATAAGCAACGGCACGCGATGACAGGGACAGCAATAACGCAAGGCTCCATTTGGGCACTCATGCTGCGATCTTTCTGCAGCGCAGTCAGCAGAACACTGTTTAAACGTGGTGCTCGAATACCGGTTGGCACGTACACTGTTGCTGTCAGTGGAGGATTTCTAAAACGCCACCCAGCATCTGGAGTCAAGGAAATCCTAGCCAGCTTCTTTTTTGACTGAGGAACAAACCCACTCATTGACGTTGACTTGACAGACATTAAGAAGATCTGCTTGCTGTGGGTGCAGGGGACCTGAGAGCTGCGAGAATCCATGTTTATCCAAATGGGTGGCATGAGTAAAGGCAATCGTATAAAATCCTACCCCCTGCATACTCAAAACTATAGATTTTTCTGCAGTTCTTTGGGTGGCTTGCCATTAATACCTACTTATACATTCAAATGCTAATTAGAAATGTCCACTGAGACTACTCACTTAACATCTTGATTTATATTCAGGCTTAACCGTCACTTCTAATTAATATTCTTTTAAGCCTGTAGAAATAGTATATGCCATTAAATAGTTAAAACATTAATAAAATAAGTGAGTAAAATTTCTGTATGATGCATACCTTTTACACCCACAAAACAAACTCTCCCAATCCAATGTGTTTCCCACTTTTTGTTATCTTTCCCTGCTTTCTACAGAGCAGGAATAGATACTTCTACAGACAAGCATATATAACTCCAGGATCATAAATTATGTTGTTTGGGTTTTTTTACCTTTGACATTTGTTGTTTCATTCTTTGAGTTTTTCTCATTTTGGCATTTTGCTATTTTTATGAGAATATGTTCTCCCTCTTCGAGACACTATTTCTTGTAATTATTCTTTGCAATATCTCTGCATTCATCTGCAGACGAAATTGAGCACTGCCTTATTTCCTACACACAGAATGACCTGAAGAACTGACTCCACAGTTGGCCTATCACTGCCAGATCATTTCTGTTTTACCATATTCAAAGGAAAACCTAAATTAAGAATTGGGTTTTTTAAAAAAATGAGGGTTTTCCAATTATGAATTTCACTCAGATACTTCTTTTAATATAATTGGTTTGGGGTTTTGAGAAACCATCATGCAATACTCCTCATAAAAATAAAAAATAGACCATAAAAAGACACTAAAGTAAAGTAACAGGCGTAGCTTGAAACTAAAATCTACAGAATACAGGAGGAACGTTTTCTCTTAACACAGGTATACCCAAGCGTTCCACCAGCAGATTGTACTGTACGTGCTTCGATGGCTGGGAAAAGTCGGAAGATTAAATGTTATGTTAAGGACATGTCCAAGATGCTTGAGGTTATGCTAGTAATCTTCATATCTTCTCTGTGCTGGTTTGGCACATATAGTGTAGTAATTTCTTCCTTTTGAGGGCTGGAGAGCTGCCGTTGTAGCTACTGTGGAGCCTGTAGATGTTTTTACATAAATGCTATATATTCATGCTGAGTACATCTCAGGACAAAACAAATTTTTACATCATTTCAATTAATTTATTTTACAGCCCATAGTACTCCTTTACATCCATCACAATACTCACAGAATATAGAGTTTTGCTTTCTCTCTAAGTGGCAGTAATGTTACAGTGTGCTTTTTAAGCAAATAACCCCCAAAGACTAGAAGATGTCGTATGACGTGATTAGGTGGGCTGCCAACAGGCTGGCTTCCAGCTAATTGTTAGAGTCATGAAATAATTACATTTTCATTGACTAGTTTGTTCCAGAAATTGTGTTTCATGAGGGGTAGCACCCAGTATGTAGATATCATGAAAAGAAAGAATCATTTTAGGAACGGCTCTTTTCGTGGTGAAAGGGAAGCCTCACACTCCACGCAGACCTGAACTGGCAGAGCTCTGAGCTGATGCCAGCCGGACAGAAAAGGTACCTGGTTTTCCCTGTTGAAGTTTCTGGGTTGAAACAGTCCCATTAGACACTACTTGGTTCTTTTCTGAAAGGCAATGGTTACAATCTACCAGTGGCATGAATTCTGTAAGACTTATCCTAGATCAGCTTCTCGTTAACAAAATATTTTTGCTTAGTCTCGGTTTTAAGTATTGCGCATACGAGTGTTGCCGATCTAATGAGAATGGGCTCTGTATTCATGAGTTTTATTTGCAGCATAGTTTCTGTTAGCATATCTTAGTCACCACTGGCTTTCAGTAGATGAGTGTTGTTATTATCATCTAGTAGCGATTTTTTTCTCTTTTGCAATGGAATTGGTTGTGGTCAAGAAAAGTCTAGGTGTCTTTTAAAAAAGAAATGAAGCTTTCATTTACTATTCATTTACTTTTGATTCATTTAGTTTCCTGGTCAGTGATAAAGGAGAAGCATTACTGCTCCTTTAAAAAAAAATACTTCTCAATGAAGACAGTAACCAATATTGTCTTTAGTTCTAGACATTGAAGAGCTTTACCCGCACACTGGTCACTGATGGCATTCCCAAGAGAGAAGAAGGTCTAAGCAAGTCCTACAGCTGGGCCAGAGGAACACTGAAGAGAGACAGGGAAAAAATGACCTCTTTATGGGAGATTTTTAATGAGAGCAGTGATTAACAGTGAATCTCACCTGCCTTTTCTTTTAAGGCTCATTTCTTGCCCATTTCATTGGTTAAAAGCAAGGGCAGATTCATTAGGGAGAAAGAAGGGAGCTTCAGTACCCTCCATTAGGTGCTGCCTGGGCTTTGCAACAGTGTGCTTCCACCCTTTACAGACATAAAATCATGGGCCCAAAGGCGTCAGAAAGTACATTCAATTAGTGTACACTATTAAGGTATAGACAATTAACCCATCTCCTTCCTAACTCCTAATCTCAAAGCCATGCTTACACATTTTTTGGAGACTGATTGATGATGGCTGTTTCTGGGGCTGGCCACAGGGGATTTCAGCCACCGCTGAAGCTAAAAGCACATGCCTCAATGTGCTCCAAGATTATATTTGCAGTGTGTGATTTTTGGGAATGTAAATCATGTGCACCCTAAAAGGGGGGTACGAGGTGGATGAAATCTGTGCGTGCATAAGCCATAATTTGTGATTTGACAAGGCATATCCAAGCCCCTTGCAGCTCATCACCTCTGGCAATGCTGGCTCTCACCAACCCATAGCCAAATCACCAGAGCAGCCACAACCCCCTTGTCAAAGGTCACAGCCCAGCGTATTAACACAGAGCACCGCTGATGCTGGAGTTGCTACGTGTTTCAGCAGCAGCTGAAAATCAGATACAGCACTGTTCAGCTAATTCTTCCAAATCTGACTATAACATGTAACTGGGGCTTGTGTTATTCCAGCACAAATCCTGCAGCAGCGAGTTGGAGCCTGGACTTATTAATCTGACAGAAAGAGAATAAGCAGGGGCATAATGGAAGGCAGGAGTGGAAAGGACTTGGGAAACTCCCTCCTAAAGATCCTCCGAGTGGCATCAAACAGAAGATCTTTTTTTTCACCCAATTTTAGTAAAATATTCTTGGGATGCTAAAAATTATATCATCATCTCTTGAAAAATGTAAATAACACTTAACGTTTTCAGTAAGACATGCCCTATTTTAGCTGAAAGTTTTTACACCTTTTGCAGGAAATACGTGATGAAATTCTGTAACCGATAGCATTCAGGAGAGTCGTACTGCTCTGTCATTTCCAAAGAAGCGTGAATTCATGACATACTGCTTTTTAAAAGCCGTAAAATTGGATTTATCCAATTCACCCTTTAATTGCTGGCACAGGAGTTTAAAAATACAGCTAAAATGAAGCCCAGATGATGTTCTTGTTCCGAGTAGGTGTGTCTTAGTGTCAGCAGCTACTTCTTTTCAGGTTATTTATTTATGCTGACAGCATCTCAGTGATGTTCTTTTGAACTTGTAAAGGCGTTCGGCTTTGAAGCTTCCTGTCTCAGTCTTGATTTAAGACACTTGCTGACAAATAGATAGACTAACACAAGTCGAAATCCGGCCAAGTGAAATGGAGACATTTAGCAGCCCTAGGCCAGCCGGTCAGTGCGGGGAAGAGTGAAGCCCGTATGCTCAGGGTAATGCTGAGCTAAGCCAAGAAGGATGGTGTTTCCTCTGTACGTTACTGCCATCTGCTGCATTTGATCAACACGATGGTGGAGCGGGTCTTTTTCTCAGTTATACGCAGAAGAGCTCAGGAAGTAGAACAAGCCCCACAAAATCCATCTCTCTGTACCAGTTTCCAAGCTCTTGATATTACCTTTAATTCAGTAACGACACCTCTCTTGGCAGCTGCTCAACTCAAACAATGTTTTCTTAGCACAGAAAGGATTTTATAACTCGGTCATTTGCTTATATTTCCCATCATGCAAATTTGTTGCAATCCAAGAACTTGTTTTGTCATCTGAACTGCCAAAGAAATGTGGCAAGGGACAGAGAGGTTGCTTACTCGTTCTCATGATACGAAGTATATACTGTATATTAGTAATCTTCTTTGTTTAGATTAGTTAAATAGATCATCCTAACTAGAGTGGAACAGAGATCTGAGAGATTTATATGAAAGCCAAAGGAGCCAGAGCACTGGCTGGTCCGATGGCAGTGGGTTAACAGACACTATTACTGTTAGTTAAACTAACCTTTCTATATTCCACCCCACTGCTAACCTTGACTGGTCTTTTAGATACCTTTTAGGCACCCACTTTTCCTAACAGGTTGGCAGCTGCTGGCCACATCTGTTAATCCTACGTACTGTTAACATGACCCTGTATCGTCTTAGATAACTCTTTGTGCTGTGACTGTCAGTTCTCACTACCCAGCATAACTTTTATGGGAGACAGCTCAGTACATGGTACATTTGCCTCTGAAACAAAAGTAATAACGGTTCTATGTATGGTGTAAGGAGCACTGAATTTCCAGATTTCTGGGGGCTTTTGACAGAAGTAATAAAGCCATGATTCTAGGTACTTGGGCATAATAGTTAACAAAGGAGGCTACCTAAAAACAGATGATAAATATGGCTATATGTGACCAAATTAAAATCCTAGTGAGTAACATTAGTTGTCTGACTTCTACAATTTCCCTGGTCATTTCAAAAGGTTCCTAAGTGATTGTACAGCGCTGCTCTCTGCAGCTAAGCCACTGCCAGGTGTCACAGCAGAAGCTCTGCGCTCCGGTGGCAGGCGAAGCAAGAGGTCTCTTACTGACGGGCCTGGACCGGTGATGCTGACTGCACGCTCCGCTCGAGCACACAGATGAACCCCACTGCAGTCAGTGAATGACAGTTTCTGTAAGCGGGTAATACAGTGTAACACCCTGCAAAGACCTGGGCGTTTACTACCCTTTGCCACTTGTTACAGGTAACTTTTTTTCCCCTTAAAGCTTAGATTTTTATTAAGATTAGTTGAGAGCTTCCTAGCAAAATTTTACTCCACTAGTATTTTATGATCTCCTTTGAAGTACAACTCTTATGTTTCACTCTTCTGAATACAGGTGGTACCAATGATGGCTTTAAATAAAAGGCAACAGAAAAAAATAGTACGTACACCTGGGTAAGATTAAGATGGTCAGTAAGCATCACCTAACCCACAGAGAATAAAATAGAACCAGGGAAATAAAGACCTTTACTTTTAAGAAGCCAAGGAGAATTGGAAAGGAAATACTGCAGTAGAAAAATGCACGCTGGACCCTGCTGGGAGCTGGTGAAAGGTGGGGAGGGTCGTAGAACTTGTGGAAGCATTGCTCTCTAGTAAGACCTACTAGCATTCAGGAAGGATGTGTTGTAGGGCAGGCCACACCGGTATGATTGTTTTAGAGATGGATTTCTTAAGACTGCAGATGGATTCCTCTATCTTTTCAAGGTTACTAGGAAAAAAAAAGTACATGACAGCTGATTTTAACAAAAATAATTAATTCCAGAAAATAAAAGTAACTCGTTACTGAAAGCTGAACAGCAATTTAAACCGTAGTCTTGCAGTAAACAGAATCCAAAAAAAGAAAGAGGTACCTGCGGCAATCCAAGCTGATCAGTTTAACCAGTACATCAAACACTGGTATGATAACATCAAGAGTGTAAAAAATTCCCTTTCCTTTGATGCAATTCTCCCTGACACTGAGGGCAATAAGGGTATGCGTCTGTTGTATGGGACAGAAATTAGAGAGAGGGGAGACTACACGCTACCACCTATTTGGCAAAGCAAGGTGATGGGTTGTGTTCACTGGGACTAAACCTAAGTATTAAGCCTCAGTGAAAGTCAGAGCAGGGCATGTAAATTCCATCCATAAGGAGCAGTTAGCGAAAGTGTTCTTGTCTAACAGAAATAATTGTAAATATGTGTCTTTCCCAATGTGTTCATGATGACAAATTATCCATTTTGTCATCTGCTGCCATGTGTTCAGCTCTGTATCTCTGCTGCTCTGAAAAGGTCTGGTGGGGCAGGAGGATTGAAGTGAAAATGGAGGTTTACTTATATTTTCACCCTATAGAAGAGTTTCTAGTGTCTGCCCCAAAAGCCATGCTTTTCATTTGTGTATAACATTTATGTTACTTTGATGTAGATTGTAAGGTAGATACACATCTCTAGGACCAAACCATCACAGCTGCTGTGACAAACCAAATTTTTTCTTTTTTTATTTCTAAGACAAAAAAAAAAACAACAAAAAATGCTGGGCCTTTCTTAATCTGGCTGCATTTTCTGGAAGTCTCGGGACTCAGGTCTGCCCCTCTGGCCAAGTTTCAGTCAAATTGAGAGTGGTGGTGAATTTACCAGTTGGACTTAAAATTACTCCTCACTTGTACTCAGTAAGGTGAGTTAATCACTTCATTTGTTTTTATCTTGATAGAGTTTTGAAGCGGCAAAAGTATTATAAGACTTCAAAGTGCACCGTGTCAGAAGGTAAAATCGTACCAAAATCAAAATGATGGCTTCACAGCGACCTGTTTGATTATTGCCCTATGAATAGCCTACAAAACACCAGTGCAGATAGGATGGCCCGGTGGAAAACAAAAGGAATCTTACATGTACTGTTTGATGAAAAAGGTGCAAAAACATGGAACCTAAGCACTGTGGTGGATAACTCAGTGGAAATGCCTACTCCATCGACAGCAAGGAACCAAGCATGTGAATGATTAATTAGGACCTATAAAAAAATGTAAATGAACATTTTCCATGGGAAACTACAAGTTAAGACCGTTTCTCAAAAGGCACTTGGATTTCATGTGTGGTGTCTGAAAGAAAACAAAACAAAGCAACGCACACAGGGAAAGTAAACCACTTGTGGAAAAGGTGGGACTGTTTGGAGAAAAGAGATGAATAGGTGGAGTTATGAGAAAGGGTTGTAAAATTATAGCACAGAGGACGTCAGTTTGGGGCCCTACTTGCACTTACTCGTGTTAAGAGGTGAATTTTAACAGTAATGAAAGGCAATCAAGGTACGGAAACAAACCATGCTTTACTTCAGGCATTGGTGAGTAGTGCAGATTCTCTCCACGATGTATCAGAGGTACGGTACTGATGTGGCATTTGTGTGAGCAGTGACCTTGCACAGATGATCATTTTTGTATACCACAACAAAAAGCTAAGGAGGATTAGAAAAAATCCTCTTCTTGATAAGAGTTTCTTGCATGCTTCTGTAGAAACTGGTCTCTTGATTATCGGCCTTGGTTATGAGTTATCATACCAGATGAATGTTCTCTGTAGACCTCTGAGAAAAGCTTTGCTTGTTTCTCAAAATCTTTCATTTCACATGTTGGTTGTTCTAGTGATTTTTATTTTGAGAATTTCCTCTGTAGGGTCTTACATTGTTCTCCAGAAGTCAGGGTGATTCAGAGATCACTGTGTAAAATTAGAAAAAAATTCCCAACTCAGCCAGAAAAACTGTCAGGTTTTTTTTTTTCAGGGCTGAGTATATGTATTGAATTAATCTGGCTGTCCTCACAACAGCTGAGTGTCAGGTAGCATTTGCTGGGTGAGGAGGGGGGAAATGGTATAGAACCACATAAAAGAAAAATTCTTCCCCGTTAGTAGACAGAAACATATCCCAAATCTCATAATGTGTTTTCCTTGCAATAGTGGTGCTAGACAGCAGAGATCAGCATTCTGAAATGCTGGGAAAGGTACATCTCACCACATACGTACTGCACTGAGGAGGATACTGGGGGTGTTTCCCAGTATCAGAGTAAGCTTTGTCTGTACTAGAAACTTTAGGTATTCTAACCAACGTCATTCTAAAATTGGTGTTGTAAAACAGCCATGAGCCTGTGCTATAAACATGTAAGAGAGTTTATGCCTGTTACTGAAGTAAATGACATGAATACAAGCAAAGCAATTTTAATGTCTCTATATTAGATGTTCTTGCCAGTTTCCATATGAACTACAAATTAACAAGGTAAATAGCGGAGACAGGAAAATTTTATTATTGTACCTGAGTGTCTAAAAGCTCTGATTCCAGGTAGTCACACTTGAACGAAGTAATAACGTACGTTTGCACAGGCAAGAATCCAACGCTTTTAATGAAAAGGAATACTGGTTTTGAAGAGAGTAGGGGAGGACCACAAACACGTGGGATTTTTGTACTGAAACCTGCCCAAGTGCTGTGGTTTGAACCCAAACTCAGAAGGCACTTCGATTTCTCATCCCCGTTTTCATGTAACTGATCTTAAAAAAGGTTTACAATACAGGAAGAGAAAGTCTAGAAGGAAAACCTTCAGAACAAAAATCTCTGGCTCAAAGTTGAATAACAGCCTACGGTACTGTAAATGTAAACTGAATCCAAATGTGGCCCCCTTAGGTCATTCCTGACTGTTGTAACAGCATAAACATAAGCAACACTCATGGTTGAATATATAGAGTAATGGGTATGTATGTGCTTGCCTTGTGCTATTCAATGCCTTATGAATGCACATTCTCAAGGATCACATCATTTGCTTCATCTCTCTCACAGGACCTTCAATTGATGTTAAAATTCCTCATTAGCCTTGACTGACACCTTAGAATAAAAATTAAGAAATGAAGGTGTTAGTTTAAGGGTAACACACTGATTAATTTTCCCTTGAAACAAAACCCATGAGTACGTTTCCACACTTTGAACCCTTCCTTCCTGGTACACTGCAGTCTTCCGAAAAAACCTGCTCTCGCATTCCATAGTGCATTTTTGAAGTGTAGAAAGTAGCTGTTATTTAGGTTTCTAGCATACCAAATGTCTTATTTTGGATGTCAACACTAAACCTAGGCTGCAGGGGAGAGGAGAGGGAAGGAGAAGTAAGAGTTAATTTTGGTTTGTTTGCTTTAAAGCCCCTCAGCAAATCACTGAGACTTGCTTTTGCAGAGTCATTTAGGGACACAGAAGGTCAGAGGCAATCCACAGCTGCTTGCCCAGGACTGAATTATCCTAATTTTCTTGCATCTCTAAGCCTTGGCCTTTTCTAACCCTGTCGCTTTAGGGGGGGTTACTAAGAAGAGGGCAAGAGAAGGACTGGTTTCCACCTGTAGCACAAATACGCATGGCGTGCCAAAGCCTTTGCAGGGAAACATCTGCAATGGGGACTAGATAACCAGCACAGATGGACCACTGTAGGGCCTCGGTTCA
>NW_010422566.1:28369-30542 GCF_000710305.1 Buceros rhinoceros silvestris
AATGAGCTCATGCACGATATTTCCGGCATCAAAAGAAATAACTGCATGCTTACAGTACCGCCGATATTTAAACATTTTGCTAGCTCAGGGCTTCAGCTGGCAGTTACTAAATGAGATTTGACTAAGCAGCACTTTGCTGTAAACCATTCAACTGTTCGCATGTAGCAGTAAACTGACTGTATAGTGAAAGGTTGTAACCTTAATAAAAACATGTAGTGTAAAGAAAATGTTATGCAAAGAGACACCCATTGTTTTTTTTTTGCTTTTACTTGAAGGCCAGCTAAGTGCCAAGAACTGATAGTGAAGATGATTTGAAACACTAAGTTAAAACAACTGTGAAGTGGTAAACACTTTCAGGGGCAGACCTAAATCTTTATTAGTTGGAACAGCGATATTTTAGAACATGATTGTATTGTAATCCATGGCCATCATTTGTATTTTTATGTTTAAATCTGTGTTCTCGCCGTGACAAAGTCTTATCCCCTGATCAGGCCTACCAACAGCAATCCAAGACAGATGATCCAGCTGACAAATATAACTGATATACCAGTGTATACAGGGCATAACATTACAACTGCATTAAGATATCAGCATCCATGGGTTCCTGAATAAGATGATGTGTCATCATAAATTAGGAAACTGCAATATCAACCAGCTTTGGAAGAATGAGTTGGATTAGAACGATGAAGTACAGAGACTAGCAAGAAACTTACTGGTAGGTGATTTAAACAGCAGGATCGGGTTTTTTGTTTGAAATTGATAGAAAACAATTTTCACATGACTTTTCCTAAAGTTGTCTGAACATAAACGAATAAAATTAGCTTTAGTCTCTGAACAGATTGTTTTCAAGTAAGCTAATAACCATGAGGGTTACAAGTCTTTCAATATTTTGGTCATGATCTCTTGCCTTTAGAGGTGGGAATGCTTGTTGCTCTAATTAATAATCTTGATAAATTGTAACATTACAGTCACTCCTTCAATCTCTGAAATATTCTGCGATTTACAACTGCATTTATAGGCACAGAGCAAAAGCAGAACAGCAGAGCTGTTTTTCTGCTGGTAGACATGGTTTCCGATAAATTCTGGAAGTATTGGGGACTTATTACAACTCCTGGGAAGAAGGTGGAAGCAGTATATGCCAGCAAGAAATCTAGTTAGACTCGTGACATCACTTCGTCTTCAGCAGACACTTGTAAGTAAGGCTGTAGTGAATTAGAGAGCTTGCTGGCATGGTACTGAGAACGAGAAAAAGCTATTTCAAAGGAAAAGAATGCCATACTGTCACATGTAATTGGTTGATTTTGAACAGGAAGCTCAGCCATCAGTGGGAAATTTGCATCACCAAACGCTATTTTTACTACTGCTTCTTGGCTACAGCTGTGATGGTTTTTAAAACTATGTGAGTCCAGGGACATTCAGGAAAAAATATAAAAAATAAACAATGCATTTATCTTAGGAAATACAATGTAAAGGAGAAAAGATCCTGCAACCCTATTGTCAGATTAGATGACTTTGAAGGGTCGTTGGTTGGACCCTGATTAAGGACAGATTTTCTTGGACTGATTAAGGCTGTATGGAAATGGAAACAGGTTTACTCTTCAGTGCTTTGATCATCCTGATGAACAAAACTCCATTCTGAGACATGACATATATATTATTGGTTGCTAAAATAGCAATATTGATCAAATATTTCTTCTCAAGGAGAAGTTATTTTTCTCGAGGAGAATGCTTTGACTGACGTAAGTTACTTTTCCCTTCCTGCAGAATGGAAGGAGACACCTCTCAGTCGTTATATTGGCAGATGTAAAGACAATGTGAATCGTGTGTTGTCTTGCATTCCTCTAACACTCCAGGGAACGTGCTTTACAGTACCTGTTGAAGATCAAGTGTATTTTTACATTTATTGCTTTTAGTGAATGCCTGTACCCCCATCACTATCATTAGATGTTGAAATGCTGTGTAGAAATGCTGTAGAATGTTTGTCACCTTTTTTCAGTCTGTCTAAATTAATTAAAATTAACCTTAAGTAAATAATTGTAAAGGTTTCTGGAGCAACATTAACTCTCCCACTTAACTTGTCAAATATTATGATTGTAGGTTAAGTCTCTGAAGACACAGCTAAACAGATAGAGGGTAATGAGAGAGAAGTCAGCATTAAACAGGGCTCATCGGA
>NW_010422566.1:30671-31488 GCF_000710305.1 Buceros rhinoceros silvestris
AAGAGCAGTGGTTTGCAACAAATAAATTAACATCAGCTATATAAAGGAATCCTCTTGAGCGCGTATAAAAAAGTCAGTCCTATTACATTCAAAGTGGGTCTCCACTGTAAAAGGGGTCCTCTGGAACACAGGGCAAGGCTCCAGGCTGTATTATTACATGTGTACTGAAAAAGCTGGTGTAGAAGATGGCACGTATTCCCTACTTTAGCCCTGAACTCCAGTCCCCACTACACGGTACCTAATTTGTATGCTAAAATAATACTGAATTTCAGGCCCATAAAGATGTGGCTGGGACAAGGCCAAAGATGAAGCCGGGAGTAATGAGCACAGGACCAGTCTGGATGTCTTCCTGTGTGCTGGCCCAAGGTTCCTGTTGTCTGCCAGGGTTTACAAACAGTTTGCGTCTTTGCCAAAATAAGTTTTATTATTACAGGTCTAATCCTATCATCCCTTGAAAGTCTCTGTAACAGGTAAAAGATGTACCTGCAAAGGTAAGGTAAGTATCTCCCTGTTGTGAAACAATGCACGTGAAAATAGGGGAATGAATCCCCTTTTAAGGGTGACCAACTTGATATCCTTCTATGACAGGGTGACCCACTTGGTGAATGAGGGAAGAGCTGTGGGTGGTGTTTACTTGGACTTTAGCAAGGCCTTTGACACTGTTTCCCACAGCATTTTCCTGGAGAAACTGGCTGCTCATGGCTTGGATGAGTGTACCAAAAACTGGCTGGATGGCCGGGCCCAGAGAGTGGTGATGAACGGAGTTAAATCCAGTTGTTGGTCGGTCATCAGTGGTGTCCCCCAGGGCTCAGTGTTG
>NW_010422567.1:0-349 GCF_000710305.1 Buceros rhinoceros silvestris
GGATCTGGTGTTGAGGGACATGATGTAGGGACCCTGGTAGTGTAAGGGCAACGATTGGACTCGATGATCTTTGAGGTCTCTTCTGGCCGGATGATTCTGTGATTCTGTGACAGGATGACCTGCTTAGTAAATGAAGAAAGAGCTGTGGATGTTGTCTACCTAGACTTTAGTAAAGCCTTTGACACTGTTTCCTACAATATTCTCCTGGAGAAATTGGCTGCTCATGGCTTGAATGAGTGTGCTCATAACCAGATCAAAATTACCAGATCTGGATGGCTGGGCCCAGATAGTGGTGGTGAATGGAGTGCGATCCAGTTGGTGGCTGGTCACAAGTGGGGTTCCCTGGGGC
>NW_010422567.1:804-13980 GCF_000710305.1 Buceros rhinoceros silvestris
AGTAGCTGAAAATTGCCCAGAGGAAAGGCATCTAGGGGTTGGTCGACAGCCGATTGAGTATGAGCCAGCAGTGTGCCCAGATGGCCAAGAAGGCCAATGGCATTCTGGCTTGTGTCAGCAATAGTGTGTCCAGCAGGAGCAGGGAAGTGATTGTCCCCCTGTACTTAGCACTGATGAGGCCACACCTTGAATTCTGTGTCCAGTGTGGGGTTCCTAACTACAAGAAGGACATTGAGGTGACAGAATGTGTCCAGAGAAGGGCAACGAAGCTGGTGAAGGGTTTAGAGAGCAAGTTCTTAGGAGGAGTAGCTGAGGGAACTGGAGTTGTTTAGTCTGGAGAAAAGGAGGCTGCAGGAGGGACCTCATCCCAACTCTTCACAACTGTCTGAAAGGAGGTTATAGTGAGGCTGTGGTCAGTCTCTTCCCCCAGGTAACAAGTGAAAGGACGAGAGGAAATGGCCTCAAGTTGCACCAGGGGAGATTTAGGCTGGATATTCAGGAACATTTCTGTGCAGAAAGGGTGGCCAAGCACTGCAACAGTCTGCCCAGGGTGGTGGTGGAGTTCCCATCCCTGGAAGTGTTTAAAAGACACGTTAATGTGGAGCTGAGGTACATGGTTTAGTGGTGACCTGGCAGTGCTGGGGAAACGGTTGGACTCCATGATCTTAAAGGTCTCTTCCAACCAAAATGATTCTGTGTGTCTATCTACCCAGCAGTAGCATTGAACTCACCTTCCATCTGTTGACTGACAATGTCCAGTAATAGCTTGAGTGGGTACCAGCAGCTATTGCTTATTGCTGCCTGGGCACTTTAGCAGCAAGATCCTTCCTAGAGAATTGCATAGGGCTTTGCCAAGTGTTAGTGTTACCAGCCTGAAGTTTTGGATTTGATGTATCTCTGTGGATGGCCTTGTGTTAACACTCGGTATGAGGTGGCTGTGTAGCTCAAACGGAATGGGAGAATGATGTGTGGGAATGAAATAGAGCAGACACACAGTTTGAACTGTCTTGAATGATGGGGAAGAGAGAGGCATGTAGAGCTCCCTTCTATCACTAGATCATCAACACCTGCTAGCTTGTACTTTACATCAAAGTTCAGCAGAGTGGTTTTCTTTTTGGGTGTAGAACGGATTTTGTTTTTGACACACGTTCCTCCAAATACATCTGCGCCATGTAACTGTATGTTCTGTGAAGCACAATTTCACCTGAATTAACAGCAGTGCATTGAACTGAGTGAATGGGGACTATTTAAAACAAAAAAAAATCCTTCCCTTGACAGCTGTCCTTTTTCGGGCTTCACGGGCATTCTGCTTTGCGTGAAACGCTAATAAGAGCCCTAGCTTATTTTCTTCCTCAGATATGGCTATAGAAAGTAATTGGAAAATAGAATGTGTGGCAATTCGAATTTTTATCCTGAATGCTCCAGGGGTGACAGAACAAGCACAGGGGTGCAGACATCTGACAGAGCTTGCAGACCATGGGTGATGGTTCTTCACAGAGCCCTGCTCTTAGTGTAGGAGAGATGTGAGCAACCAGGGCTGCTGCTTATCACTTGAGAATCAGCTGCGCTTTCTTTCCACTTAGCCCCCGTTCTTCAGGTGCTCAGTAGTTTTCCTAAAGGTGAGGAGAAAACTAGTAGAGATATTTGCAGAATAAATGTAAATGACAGAAAGGTATGTCAAAGGCAAGTACTGCCTGCTGTAATGGCCCTAGTGTCATAATGTAGTCAGTAGTCAATGTGGGAAGAGAAACGCAGTGGCCGTGCATTAGGCACCTGGAGTGTCTGCTGTCTTGGGAGGACATGTTAACCTAAAGGTCAAAACCTGATACATCTAAACAGGAGGCTTTTATCTCCTTAATCTTGACACTCGTGTGAGGAAGACGAAACCAGATACTTCCCTTATAAAACGTGGAGGAGGGTGGCAAAATAAGGAGAGTAAATGGCAAAAAAATATTACTGGAGAGAGAAATGAAAAAGCTTCTGTTTCTCACTTTTTACAGTAACAGTCCCACAACCTGCTGTGTCAAAAATTATTAAAAGTAATTAGAGAAGGCCAGGAGGAAATGGTGAAAGCAATACTCAAGCCAGCTAAACAAAATGATTGGCTTCAAATGTGTCTGCCAGGATATGAGAGATACAAATCAGACATCCTAGAACTAAAAATCTTTTTCATTTGCTGTGCTATACTGCAGAAAGCTGGGAAAATATTAGATATAGAGATTTCTTCCATTAAATCAGACTTCTGCGGTACATAAACTAGTAGTATTCTCAAAATCCGCTGTTTACATCTAGTAAGCAGTACTATAGATACTGCAGAGATTTGGAATGGTGCATGGTGAGACAGTGTCCGGGCTATAAACTCCCCGTGCAAAAATGAAGGCTTCTTTTTACTGTGACACTCCAGACTTGCATGCAGACTAAAGACTGGTAAAACTGAAACAGGGAAACATAGTCTCATTTTCTCATCTTTGGTGACTTCATGCTGGATTCTGTGGCACCAGTATCTCAGGAAGAATTTTTCATAAATCTGTTGTTTTGATTCCTCTGTTTAAATAGATTGGATTTGAAGGGGAGAAAACCCATCATCTCCTCCCCATCGCCATTCTGCTCCTAAGTTTAGTTACTATGAAGACAAATCTTCCTTATTTCCTTCCAGAAAAGGCTTTGCCGACATGCAGTATTTGATTTTTTGGAAACTAGTTCTGACTCAATTTTCAGCTACAACAAGATGCAAAGTCTAGTTATTGTAAATTACATTCGGATAGGCTCCATGTAAGCTCCTCCATAAATCTATATGAAGCGCATTGATTTTGATAGTCTTTGCTGTTCTGGCTGACATGCACTGGAATTACTTAGAAGCAGTATCTGTTTAAATCTGTGCTGTTTAGATATAGGAAACATTTTGTTTAGTATTTTAACTGCAAGAAATAACTACTGGCCATCGTGCAGTTTTGAGAAGCAACAGAGACTATCCATTGAAGGTCTCTGTATGCTCTTAAACCTAAAGGCAAAGCATTGTTTAACTTATTATTCCTTTAAATGCTACAGATATATTGAGGAGCACTTGCATGTTGATGCAAAATGCAAGAAATTTTTTTTTGTTAACACTAAGTATTATATTTGATCCCTGCTTCAAGTCTTAACTTGCTGCCAGCAAGTTCCAACAGCTCATCCTATGCACAAAGTCCACCAAAATAATGAACTAGCAGTGGAAGATCTGCTGAAAGATAAGATCTCTCATCTGAAATTGAGAGTGCAGAAGTCAGGGATTGCTGTAATCTTAAAAGCACACAAACAGATTCTGGTCCCTGATGGAACTCAGTGAAATTCTGTCGGGTTTTGACTTTTTTTTTTTTTTAAGATAAGAAAGAGTTCCCAAATATGTATGAACCTTCCAAGATTTAGGCTAAAGTTGATAACAAAACTTGAGAGGGAAAGTATTTATCCTCTTACCAACTTAAAAACTATTACAACTTTTTGTATCCATTCTTTCTAGGAACAAATAAATTTTTCTTCTACCTTCTCTGTGTGATCCTCCACTTGTTTATAAACATCTGCTTTTTAGGTTACCACATTATTTGTACTGCAATGTAATGTGTACTGCAGCACAAGGAAGGCACATTCTTATCAAGTAATTTACAGGCCTAACTTGTGAGCAACAAAAAAATGAAATATTTTATGCTAGGAAATCTGTCATGTTCCTTTGTATCATACCACTTGTACTGCAAACGTATTAAATCTTCATCCTATAAAGAAGTCTGGGTTCATCAGTTAAGGACCTAGTAGTAAGAACTGCCAACAGCCATACTGGAAGGACAGCTGAAGTCTCATTTTCATCTGAAGTGAGGCACTAAACCAATGAACTGTAGATAAAAGCTTTATTT
Source organism: Buceros rhinoceros silvestris (assembly GCF_000710305.1). Classification (NCBI taxonomy): domain Eukaryota; kingdom Metazoa; phylum Chordata; class Aves; order Bucerotiformes; family Bucerotidae; genus Buceros; species Buceros rhinoceros. The sequence goes on from NW_010422567.1 coordinate 4,689, forward strand.
TTTTCAAGGGAAGGCAGATAAACTCAAAACAATTTACTCAGTGAGTAATTTTTCTGTAAGTACCATAACCAGTTTACTCCTTATTAAAAGGGCTATACAAAGTCATTTAAAAGATGTTAATTTAAAGCCATCAAAAAGGGAGGAAACGCCATTTGCTCTGTTTCACACTACTCACATTCGTAACTGTTCATTTCCATTTTTCTGTGACAAATAGGGATATAGATTACCAATACAGAAAAAAAAGGAACAACATTTCTCTGAGCAACCAAAAACCTGCTTTCTTCCAGTGTTGGTTGTGCAGGGATGCTAACAGAGAGCAACTGCTGCAAAAATCTTTTTTTATAAAAAAAAGTCTTCCAGCTGTTGACCTTCATGCTCCAACATCAGAGGCTGTAGCTGGGTATCTGTAGCAATACAGTTTGTTGTCTGCACCTCCACTCAATAGTAACTGATGAGAGGAAAAGAAATCTCTGATTAATATCAGAACTAAGCAAAATACCTACACAAGAGTTAATCATTCTGATTTTCTTTCCTTTACAGGTGTAAGTAGTAGTAATGAAAAATGAACCATTAATGCATAACTAAAACCCAGAATCGAAGTGCAGAAGCAACCTGGTCTCTTCCCTTCCTCCTAAAATCAGAAGCTAACTTTTTGCTGGAAAATTTCTAAAGCTTTCTCTGCTTTTACTGAGAACAGAAGCCACATGACTCTTGAGCATTATGTTCATGTTTTTTCCCATTTTATAAATTCGTGTTCCACTACAGTCGCAGAACAGTCTGCTATAGAGGATTATATAGTTCCTCCCTTCTACATGTACTGCCATGCCCCAGCTGTCAGTTCATGATGATGCCTTAGTCTCCCTAGGAGCAAACCTTAGAACGTGTATTTTCAGTGAGTTGTGGTGCTGTTCTCATGTCTCTCCTTGTTTGGAGTGTCAGTGTAACGCCACTTAACACTACAGAGCTTAAACTTCCCTCCCCACAGTAGCATGGGGAAGGGTTCCAGTTACCAACCACAGCACAATTAAAACTTCCTATTCTCTTCTATCTTTAAGCATAAAGGAAATAAGTAGCCCATGACTGCTTTTAGCCCTCCTTCTAACCACCATGACTGTAATTTGAGTTACTTGCTCTTTGGATTCTTACCCCTGCTTCTGTCCAGTCCACGCACAGAACCTTGTCTTCATGAGCAGCCAAGTCATACAGAGGAGCTTTGCAACTGGTAAAACACAGGTATTTACAGTCACACATTTGAAGTGAACAATCACAGAAAACAAAACTAGTCCCAGACGAAATAGGATCCTGATGCTCTCAAACAGATGTAGTCTAGCAGTTACAAACACTGTCAGAGATTACGGGTATCTACCATCTGTGACATTTTCTCTGTCTTCTCCAGAGCCGATCACTGCACTGTTAATCCTCAAAAGACAAAAACAGCAACATACTTTCACCTGTTTGCAATAACTTGAGATTGAAATGTCTGCTTGTTAGGAACAGTTTATTAGAAAGTTTCCTTTTTCCTTGTGTAGGTGATGCTTAACCATATGTGTTTTCCAGAAAAGCCATTTATGACTTCTGATGCTTATAAGTATCTAAAGGGCGGGTGTCAGGAGGATGGGGCCAGACTCTTCTCAGTGGTGCCCAGCAACAGGACAGGGGGCAACAGGCACAAACTGGCACACAGGAAGTTCCAGCTAAATATAGGAAAAAACTTCTCTACTTTGAGGATGATGGAGCTCTGGAACAGGCTGCCCAGACAGGTTGTGAATCACATCTTCTCTGGAGATACTCAAAACCTGCCTGGATGCAATCCTGTACAACCTGCTCTAGGTAAACCTGCTCAAGCAGGAGTGTTGGACTATATGATCCTCAGAGGTCCCTTCCAACTCCTACCATTCCGTGATTCTGTGAAATTTGTAATGAAAGGTCTGAAAAAGAGCACCAAGTGAAACTTCACGCTGAGGCCTGTTCCTTAGAAAGAGAATGTATTTTGTTCCTTAAAATAGAGGTTACCAGACCTTCTGCTGTTCCTAATCCCAGTAGCAATGTTATGGATGCTACCTTCTGCATGTCAGTCAGTGCTGCTGCTAATGCCAAGTGCCATGTTGGAATGCCATAGAGCACAGATGTTAAGCCACAGGTCCTCTGGCAGACTACAAGTATGTTTCTCTCATGACTCCTAAAACTGAGAAGATTTTCACAAACACCACAAGAGTTTCCCATGTCTCGTATTGCTTTTGTTATTTCATTAGGTTAACTGACTCGGTAAGCTTACATATGTGCCTTTGAACAGCAATGAACGCATGTTTATTTTACCTCCTGGTGTCCCAGAGCTTCACAATGTTGTCCAGAGAACCAGAGATCAGCTGATGCTCGTGGGTAGGTGACCACTTCACAGATGTCACCCAACCTGTGTGAGATGTCAGAGACAGGAGAACCAAAGAGCCATCTGAACAGAAGGAGGGGGGAAAAAAAGACATCAGTTGATGCTAGCTGAAACTTGTACTTTCAAGGTGCATACAAAATCCAGTGAGAAAAGCAGTCAGCAGCATACTTGTGTTCAAGGTAAGTGTTTTCTCCCACCAGTAATTTTAATTTCAAAAATCAAAGTGAACTTTAAAGAAAGCAAACAAAAATATCAGTCACACACAAGTTCTGGGGAAAAACAAAACAAACCAAAAAAAACCCCAAACAAATTTTCTTGACTCTAAAGTCTCTTTTCAAAAATTTTTGTAAAAAAATCAAACAAAAAAAAAAAAAGAAGAGAATACTGTTAAACTCTGGATTAGATTTATACAAGCTAAACAGGTAAACATGTCTATGAAATAAATCTGGGAGGCTCAGTCATCAGTTATCTGCAATCTTGTCAGACGTGGCACACTGTATTATAACAAAGTGACTACTATTTCACTTTAACGGTGGTCTGACCAGCTTAGGTGTGAACCTTACAAAAAAAAAAAAAGTTGAGGCCTGCAACTGCACAGTTGAACATTCATTAGTAAGTCAAAAAAAAAAAAAGGGGGGGGGAAATCTAAGCTGAGTTAGTTTTCTAAATTATTAGGGCAGAAATCAAAGTCTTGCACCACATTACAGAAAACAGATGTAATCTTTGTATTTAATAAAAGCCCCCAGATGGCTTGTTTCAAGCAGAGGGACCAGAATACAGTTTGTGAGATGTCACCCAACAGTTCTGATCTGCAAAAAACAACTCTGACAACACGCATGTTTTAGCCCACCTTTGCTGCGAGGATCCCATAGTCTGATATGTCTGTCAGTACTGCCGGATGCAAGGCGTCGACACAGTGGTGAGTAGGAGACAGAATTAAACACTTTGTTTCCTGTCTGTCAGAAAAGAAAATAGTTACTCTAAGAGATGAGTTACTATTTTGCACAACTCTTTTCTTTGAGCTGGAAGTCTGCTGAAACTGCAGACAAAGTACAGTGGTCTCACCAAAGTGGATTTGAGATCTCCAGTCTCAACATCCCAGAGTTTAATGGTGTGGTCCCATGAGGCACTGCAAATTTCTTCGGCATCTGACCACAGCACAGAAGAGACAGCTTCTGTGTGGCCAGAGAGAGTTGCCAGGGGAGTCTAGAATTTAAAGGTGAGAGGAAGTCAGATTGAATACTATAAAAAAATACATTCTTTCAACAAATAAAAAGATGTGCCTGATCAGCCTGAGACATACCACCAGAAGTTTTAATACAGTCAGGTTTAACAAAGAGGAATTATTTTGTCTGGCCACACTCCCTAAAATAAAATCATGGACAAACCTGGAGTTGTTCTTACCCTTGTTAGTCCCAACTGTTCAGTTTTCTGCTTCTTTCGTGGTCTGTTAGCTGTTTCTTCCATTTCATCCTCCTCATCTGTAGGTACTGTGACAAAAGACAGTCAGACTTGATCTAGAGGTTTCTGAGTGGCATTTCCATGCAAGTAATTAAGCAAACCCCCATATTTACATTACCTAACCTGCATATGATGGATCAATATTTTACACTTCTGATCAGCTCAGTATTGTCTCCATTTTGAGCAAGAGGAAAATGAATACAAATTAAGTGATATTCTCCAGGTCACACAGTTTTAAAATAAAGTCCCAAAGCAATATTAAGACCATCCTTACTCACGGAAAATCCCAATAGTAATGAATTACACACCTGAAGGTGTGTGATAAACACAATCTTTCCTTTAGATATAATATCTACATATATACTCCCAAACTGGAAGAATATGCCTTGTAACAGTGAAAGAAAGCATTCACATCAAACGGGATTAGTCTACGCTTCTAGAAAAGACCTGGTCATCTTACTGTCCTCTAAATTATGGTGCCAATAATATAGCAGGACCCACAAACTTTTGATTTGTAAGAAGTCTATACTCAAACCTGTACATTTATATAAATGTATTAAAAATAAATCCAAGTGCTAAAGTACTGTGTTCTGAATAAACTGAACATCAACACAGCTAACAACCATATCTGAAATTGTCACCAACCAAAACAGCAACTTAATATAGTAATCTATAGCCTTAAAAAGCTTACAAAACAAAAAGTTCTAGCTTGCTTTTAATATTATAAAACCAAATTTTCTTAAAGAAAAAGATACTCCCATGTCCATCTTTCAGGTTGTTTTAAGTCTTAGGCATTTTTTAAAGAGAGCAAAGAATCTCAGCTTACACTTATCTTACCTGCAGACCAGATTTTTAACATCTTATCCCAGGATCCACTGCAGAACTGTATGAACAGAAACATTTTGTTAACCATTGGTCCAAACAGACCTTGTAAGCTATACTAAATGCACTTCCTGCCTGAAAAATTAACGTGTGGGAATAACACATGAAGAACAGTGCTGGGCTCCTCAAAAAAAGAAAAAGTTTGGCATACATCAAATCACTCTTTTTCCTTCCTTTGTAGGAAACATATCCACAAAGTATCTCTATTTCCTTCACCACCAAAAGGTCTGATACCCAGTCAGGCTGGGAGCAATGGCTCCCCTTTTGGTGTGAGCGCTCTAAACTGCTGAAATCATGGATAAAGGGAAAGGACTTCTACCACCTGCTTTTTCTGAGTAACGCTGTGGAAATTTTTTTTCACACCAAAACTACTGTGAAATGAAAGTATAGGTCAAAATTGAAACTAGTTGATTATAATGCAAAATTTACATGCATTGACAGTAACATTTACTTTAAAATAAACAATTTCACTCATAGAAGTCAAAAGCAGCAGTACAATGGCTTGTGCTATCTAAAGTCATGTTAAGCTTTTGGTGATACTGGAGTTTAAGTGTATCGTTTTGAAAAGATGGTCTAGCATTGATGGAACACTCCCAATCCTCAACACCCTCCATTTATAATGACTGGAAACTTCTCAGTGCATCAGTCATAATAACACGATGACTAGTAGCTACACAGGGGCAAAAAGATCATTTTTGTGATATGGGCTGCTAACTTCCCAAAAGTCAAAGGTTTCTTTCCAGTAGTCACTCACTTTAGTTCTCGTGCAATCAACAGCTATGGAGTCTACACTCCCAGCGTGTCCCCTGCAGCAGTGAAGGGCTTTCACTTTGTTTTTCTCCACGTTCCACTCCCATAGCAGGACAGTTTGGTCCATAGAAGCACTGAGTAATAAGCACGATAAACTATCTGAGGAAGAAAAAAGTCATGCTTGCACCCAATTCAGCTCTCCGAAGTCTTACAGTCTATATCTAGTTATTCTAGTCAAAGAAGAAATGGCAGATAGATAGAAACTCATACACATCTCAGTTCACATCATGTTACCCTTCAAGTACAATTAATATAAATACCAATATTTGCTAATGAAGACTGCAAGGTGGATAGACAGCATACATGTTAAACTGATTTTAGTTATTATTGTTAAAGGACTGTTTTACTTGCACCGCTAACAGAGATAGAAATAAGTGCAGCATTTATATTATTAATATTCATGGTTGAGGACTGTTGACATTTCTCCTCCAATACATCAAACTATTATTACTCCCCTAATATGTCGATACACACTGACCTTGTTTCACCCATGCCACATCCTTCACTACTTCTGTATGCCCAGCTATTTTCATCATGGATTTTCCTTCCAAAGACCAGATCTGAGCAGTCTGATCGTAGCAGCCAGTTAATATCCTACAGGGTACAGGATTTAAAACGTTATTGTCTTTAAGACCAACAGTGTTTTTATGAAAAAAGCCTCAACCAGAAACGTGGAAAAATACTAGCATAGTAACTGGTTAACTGAAACAAATTCAAAATATAGCTACTTTGTGTGTTAAAAGTTTAGAAAAGTTAAAAAATATTTTTGTTACAGAGCAAAGCTTCATTAAAACCTACCACTACAAGGCTAGGAGTATAGGCCAAAACGAAAAGCAAGAAGGATACTGCGTATTCTGGTAGGTGAGACTCTCATTGAAAAGAAAAGATAATTTGTTGTTCATGGGTTGTTACTAGAGAATCTCAAAGCATTTTTCAATCCACTACTTAAAATAGGAACACTGCCTAGTTGATTGGAAAATGAATGTGAAAATACAGTAGAAAAGGACAACTATGGTTGGTTGGGTTTTTTTAAAGACAAACTGCATAAAGGTAACTATTAAACAAATCGTTGCTACTGAGTATCACATTTGTAGTCAAGGTTTAAGCTAAGAGAGAAGGAAAATCTTGCTGTCCTTTTAAAATCCTTTCCTTTTTTAAGAGGAAGAGTAAACAGCATTTCTATTATCCATTTGTATTAACAGTATCTCACGTTCAGTAACTCTAGACATTTTCTACTTGTGTTGAAGTCACTGTCAGCACAGAACAGAGGTGTTAAAAGTGAACAGCTTACAAAAGCAAGTAGCCGACTGACTTGACAGGTTAAAAAAAGAAACAAACAAAACCAGAGCATAGAGGGGGGAAAAACCCAACCCGATCTTAAAGAGACACAATACCACTCCATCTGACACCATGGAGTCGCCTGCACACAACAGGAAATAGCAAGACAAAACTTGGAATTGGCGTAGTCTGGTACCATTCTTCAGTGGCTTGAACGGAACTGATCCAGTCATCATGGAAGATGCATTCCTCTGGCTGAGGGGCCATATATTTCTCCACATACTCTATTTCCACCACTTCTTCCTGAGCTCACAGACAAAATACTTATTTAGTGTGGTTTTATTTTTTTCATCAGTAACAGTAATATTTAACTGTAGTGTGGTGCACATATACAAGTTTAGTGGGCAAAGATCTTGGTATCCAAGTCCTTTGCCACATTAGTGGAATTAAAGACTTTAGACAAAAATGTGTAAATTATACTGCTTTCCATGTTTTTATCAAATTACTATTAATAGCAAGCTGGAAGCACAAGTAAACAATTTCTCTCTTCTCGGGTTCCTCTTCTTCTGTATTTATTTGTACAAACCAGGCATCTAAAATACTTCACAACATTTTCTAGAGGTAATACTAACCTCCCTCGTTTTTCCCCAATGTAACTAGCAGAGTCGGAGACAAAAATACATTAATGATGAACTGAAAAAGACAAGAATTTCCCCTCTGAACTGTATACAGACAACAGATTGGATAATGATGTTCCTTGCAATGCTCAGCCCCACACTCTCTGATCACCTTGCAGTTCAGAATGGATTTTAACATACAGGGAATTCTCCTGGGAAAGCCAGAAAAGAAAGAAAACTCAGCAAGGAAATCTAGCTAGTCAGTGACAGTGTAATACCTAAATCAGATTGAAGTAAACCAGCTAAGTCTGGTCTCCTGACCAGGATAGGGAGAAATGGAATATGACTTACTGTGGAAATATTTTCCATTTCCATGTGTGTGACCAGCGGCATACGCAAGAACTGGCCATTGATAAGGAAGTCAAATTCGACATATTTGTGATCCGCTGAAAGAAATCAGGAAAGATCCATGTTGAGGTGATACCATCAAGAACATCATTCTGTGGCTGGTTCAAGGTAATGGAGCCAGCAAGCGGTTAAAAAAGACAACAAACAAACCCCCCAACAAAACACTGGGTTTCTTCTCCAGCTGTAAGTGGGCAGCCCATGAATTCCACAGGATTATATGAGTTAAGAGGAAGTAAAATTTGCTGCCGCTCTTACTTTTAATACATTATTTTCTAAAGCATTTTCTCTGTAGCTATGTCTAATCAAACCCCAGTGGTGCTTCATTGCTGTTCCGTACTAGCCTGCCACTGCTAACTTGCTAAAGCCCTGTATTTGAGGCAGCAGTAGGAAAATCCTGCAAATTTTTGGTTTATGTTTCTGCCTCTGCAATGGCATAGATGACATTTCAACAAGAGCATTGCACTTGTGCAGTAGTTTTCTGTTCCAAGGTTGTTGGCAGTTTCGTGGGTTAAAAACAACTTGCAGGAGTCTCAGCAGGATAATATACAAGAAAATTTTATTTTCCAACAACTTTGCACAGGTGTCTTTCCCCTGAGAATCTTTCCAGTCAGTCAGGCCCATTTCAGCTAGCACTGACAGAATGGTTGAACTCTTCTGAAATGCTTTCATAAAAATCAAACCTTTGGTTTCATTAGTTCTTTCCCAGGTTTTGGGGAACACTTCCAATCCCATCTGCTGGGGCAGCTGGGTCTGTGGTGCTGGGCACACACTGATCCATCCTTTGGAGCATTTCTCCTGGGACTGCCCACCAGCACTGATACCTGCTGAGACTCAGGTCAAGTTCAAAGAGTGCGTTACTCTGAACAGCCGGACCAAAACACGAGGGCAGGACTGGCTTAGGCTGAAGCCTGACCTCACTGAGGGGCCTGCAGGTACCAGGGTGCTGCTTCTGCCTTCGGCTGTCCCTGCCCCACACCGTCCTGCCTGCGGCACCGTGCACTGCCACGGGTCACATTCGGCCCGAGCACGAGCCTGAACACCTGGAGCCCAGGACGGTCTGGGCCAGAGCCGCGGCCTGTGCCCTCACCCGGGGCGTGTGGTCAGGAACACGGGGACGAGGTGGAGCTTCAGGGGTGTCGCCCCTGAAGAAAAGGCGAGAGCACGAGGCTGGCACCCGTTCGGGGCTGCTCCAAGCACCCGCTTAGGAGAAGCGGCCGCCCGGTCCCACCCCGGCACCTACCGTTGCTGGCGGCCAGAAGCTTGTTGATGAGGTGGCTGAGGTCGGTGATCTCGGAGGCCGCGGGCACCGAGAAGGGCACATCCTCCACGGCATACCTGCGGTCACACAGCGCTGTTACCACCTTTACGTTACCCTCACATCAAACCCAGCGCCCCGGCCCGGACGGGCGCCCCCTCACCTGCGGTTCTCGGTGCGGAACCGCGCCGTGAG
>NW_010422568.1:0-272 GCF_000710305.1 Buceros rhinoceros silvestris
CTCCTGGAGCGGCACATTGCTGCTGTGGAGACAGCCCAGCGGCGGATCCCCCGCGGTACTTACTCCTTTGATATAAAGGATACGTCCTGGAGGGCCGGGGGGCCCCGGGGGACCGGGCAAGCCAGGCGGGCCCTGGCAAGAGAAGGTGAAAGCAGAAAGATGTTAGACAGACTGCTCATATGCACTACAACCGAGCTGACAGAAGGAAGGTCCAGGGGCTCCCGGGTCCCCGTTTAACCAGAGTGTTGTGTTCAGTGGCTTTAGGGGAGAAA
>NW_010422568.1:378-7139 GCF_000710305.1 Buceros rhinoceros silvestris
TTGAGGGGAGACAGAGCATTCCCTTACAGGGACCAGCCTGTCCGGGGAATTTTAGTATTTGACCTAAAGCACTCTGGAGAACCAAACAGGCTAAGCCTGACATTTCCAGCGAAAAAACCCAAACCCCAAACTTCAAACCAGAAACCCCACAGCACCAAAAATTGAAATTAAATTAGAGACAGCAGATGTCTCATCCAAGGAAAATCAGGCATCTGAGACTGGCCTGGGCTTCTCGAGACTGATGAGGTTCAGATATTTTCAAGTGCCAGTCAGATGACTATGTGCTAATTAGCACCCTCAGGCAACCCTGCTAGACTGGAAGTGTGACTGCCCCTTCGCCAAAATTATGCCAACTCTTTACTGCGTCCTTTAAAATCCTGGCACCACACCATGTCTGTATTTCCCTCCATAGCAATGCAAGCTGCTGCGAGGTGACGTGTCATCTCATCAATAATTAGAGATCCACAAGACTTGTCTCTTCCCTGAGCGCTCCAGAGGCATGTAGGATGTTTTGTTTGCTGGTTTGCTTTAATGTCCCAGCCTGATGTACGTCATCCAGTTCTACTTCAACAGTTTTTGTTTGGTTAAGCCAGACAATACAGATCATGACCCGTGACACTGGTATGGAGATATGGAGAAATGGAAAGCCTACTTTAATACTTGCTGCTGTTGGCTAGTAATTTTTCTTTCATTTTCTTCCAATTAGAATTTGCCTAATTCGTCTTGTTTCACCTTCCAGCAACTGAATTTCTGTTTACACCTTTCTCTAGAGCTGTAAGCAACCTTTTGTACCTGGTCTTTTCTTTCCGTGAAGATACTTAGAACCTTCCCAAGTCTCAGTCTCCCTGCTGGCAGATGAAGCAGTATCATCAGCTCACTTATATTTATCGTCCATGTAGACAACGTACTTCTGTTCTGCTGATTGTGTGCCATCTATTTTTTCTTTTAAACAAAGTAGAACCAGAGGACTCATACAACATAACTCCTTTACAGAACGTGCTATACGGAAACACAGTGGTCTTGGCTAGATCACTTCTGGTGCCTAGTTGGTCCCTAACTTCTGATTTCTACGCTAACAAGGTAAAACAGCCTGGTCTTCTTTTTCAGCGTATTTCTGATGCAGATGAAATATTATGAGCTGCTGTTGTGGTACGGGTACCAATTTTTCTAGCACATAGCAATACGTACGAACTTACATTAAATGCTTCTCCTCGATCACCTTTCACACCTCTCAGGCCGTTCAGTCCTGGGCGGCCCTGAAATAAGTCGGAATGGTGTAGCATGTGTCAAAAGCAAACTCCTCTATCTTTATTCCACTTCAGGGCATAACACTTACGGGACGTCCTGGGAAACCAAGTTCTCCTTTAGGTCCCATAGGTCCTACTGGTCCCTGGACAAAAGAAAATGTGATTATGGAGAATATATGAAACACACCTTTGACATATATGTGATGGTTTAGAATAAGTGCGTAGTTCTCTGTGTTAGAAATTGGTGATTGCCTGCAGAGAACACCCTCTCTCCTTGCTCTGCTGAATGAGAGGAACTGTCTGAGAATTTTTTATACAAGAGAGGCTGACCCTTCAGGCCTCAGGAAGTGATGAAAGTGACTGCAAGAAGAAAGTGCAAGCAGGCTGCCTGCGAAAAGTGGTCCAGAACTGTGGAAGACCTCTGACTGGGCTCTTGCAAGCATGCAACTTTCAGGCAGCCAGCACATGATCAGTAAAACGCAGCAGATCTGAGATACCACAGACTTCCGTCTGCTGTCAGCTTCCTGAAACCCTCCAACGCCCACGAGGGTCTAGACAGCCTCTTGATGTATCTGTCCAGCTTCCTGGTGTCACTTCCTGTTCTGCCTTCTGGTGCAGGGCTGAGATCCCTTCTAGCATCGCTGGTGAAATAATCTCTGCCGGCAGGTCTCCTGCAGGTACCACTTACAGGTGACAACGGGTGTGTTTAATCCTGAGGGGTGGCAGTACCGCTGGTGTGGTTACTGTAACAGACTCTCTACCGCTGCCTGCAGCGTGGTGGATAGCGCAGACCTGCGCTGACGGGAGGAAGGCGCTGCCTGTTGCACTTCTCACCATGATTTCAGCACATCACTTTATCAGTAACAAACGCTTGTTGGCATTGTGACAGCTACTTCAAAGGATAACTAGCAAACAATCAAAAATCAAGCGGAGATGCCCACCTTGCCACTCACTCGCTCCTGATTAGGGAAAGCGGATGGCTGAGCAGGAAGCAGGCGGGTGGCAGAACCGCATCTCCCTATTCACCCGCGGTGCTGTGCCATAGTATCTCAGCTCACGGCACAGTGGAAGCACGGGCCAGTGAGGAGCTAGAAAGGTTTCAGGAAATAGCCTGGTGTTTGTTCTTGGATTTGCATACTCAGACTCTTGCATCTCGTCTGATCAGCAGAATGGAGATGCGGGAATAGCATCTGGATTTGAGTACCTGTCTCTTCCCAGTCCTCTTTAGGAATTAAAACTACTGCCATATTGATAGGATTTTCAATTAACAAAACTTCTTTTTTTTTTCTAAATTGGCAAGTGTTTGTCCTTGCCTTTATATAACAGGATTTCATTGAAAAGGATAGTACATTTGTGGAACATTTATCTGATGATGATGATGATGATAAGTCTTAGCATCAAGGTGAAATTCATGGATTAAGGGTTGCAATTTTTATCATGCCAAAAATGAAGACTGGACCAGAGGTGAAATTCAAAAATGGTTAACATGTGAGCGTATTGATTCGTAACGTCGCCACTGTAATCAGAGTTTAAAACTCACTGATGGCATCTGAGACCGTTCAAAGATGGTGAGACCTTTACTAAAGTTTCTTTTTTTTTTTTTTCCTAATTACTTGTGCTTTCATACAGCATTCTGTGCCTAGTTAAAAATGTCAGGCCAAGCACCTGACAGAAGGCTCTAAACCCTGATTCTGGAAAAAGGTCTGACTCCACGGCCTGATCTGCACCTGCCTCAGAATCCAAGGCCACTGCAGACGGGCACCAACAGAAAGCAAGCTCGATGTAGTCAGTTGGTCCAATGTAAAATGTAGAAATAGATAATAGATTAGAGTGGAAGGGCCCTATAAAGAGCATCTAGTCCAACCTCTTGCTCAAAGCAAGACAAACTTCCAAGTTAAGTCACACTGCTCAGCACCTTGTTCCACAATCTACCATCTCTTGAGCCTCTATTTCTGCGCTTAAACACTTCTACTGTGAATTTTTTTCTTTGTATCTAATTGGAATTTCCCTTGCTGGAACTTGTCATCAGGGGCACTTGTCTTTTTCCTGTGAATTTCTGAGAAGGACTAACTTTGCCTGTTCTGTAATTCCATTTCAGGCCTCCCAGGAGATAATTAGAGCTCCTCTCATCTTCTCATCTTCAGGGCTAAACCAAGCCCAGTTCACCTAGAGCCATAAGTTCTGTAAGTTTCTAGCTCTGACGGTATGTCACTCTGTTTAGATAGTAACAAGTACATTTGTGCTACAAGAATTTCAATTCTAAACCAAGCCAGTAGTTCACAGCACCACGTGAAACAACCATATTCTTTTCTGAAGGACATTGATCATCCTGAAGCCTGAATACTCATTATCATCCCTACTCAGAAGGAATGAAAAGATAAACTATGCTACCTTTACATTTACCATCATCTGTACAACCAAAGCAAAATAAAAAAATAACCCGCTCATCTCTGGAAATGTCTTACCATTGGTCCCACTGGTCCCACCACTCCAGCTTCACCCTGTTGAGGACAGACACACACAGAGCAATGACAAGGGGAACTGCAGTATTTGGCAGCGGTGGCTAGAACAAGGCCACCAAACGTTCTGGAGGAACACAACACAGCTCACCTTCTCCCCTTTTCTTCCTAACATTTCTGTTAAAGATCCATTGGCAGCAATGATAGCTCCTGGTTCTCCCTTTTCACCCTGCAATTATCAAAGTTACTTTACAGTGTTTACAAAGCAGTTCTCAACGAATCAGGAGAAGTCTGAGCAGCATTACTGCTGTTTGAAGCATGACAGATTGGTCATGCTGTGCTACCAAATGTAAAGTGATAGCAATGTTAGTAGGGTGAAGCTTAATTCTGTGGGAGAAAAAGGCTGATCTTTCTTAAAACATAATAAAGCACACTAAAAATATTCTGTTTTCATAAATCTCTCTGAGATGAATAAGTACGTTTTTAAAAATAACAATAGAGTAACTACATGAAACGTGCTGTATCCACAAGAGAACTCTGCCACAGACAGTCAGGTGTTGGAGTCTTCTTGAGTACCATCAGCGTAGTGGTCAGGGTATCCTGCTGGAAATGTAAAACCTTGATAGGACACTAACTGTCCTGATTTTACTGTCAGGGAAACATGAATTGGTCCTCCTACGTGCCTGACGCAGCCTCGTTACCTTTGAGGGAGGCCAATTCCCAGTGTTCAAACTATGACCTCTGCGTTCCACTTCTTCAAGGGGTAATTCCACTGAATAACATCTCCACAAGCATGAACTGTCATTCCCCAGTGCCAGCGCATGTTTCCCACTCTGCATCTTTCAGCTGGAACTCTCCTCCTCCTAGTTCAGGCAGCTGGGTACAAGAGCTTTCCCAAGATCTCTAATGGAAGAAACCTAGCTTGAACCCAAGAGCTGCTTTGCTGCTTAAAACGACAGTCCAGGTTACAGCACTTCTGCTGAGCAGGAAGGGTTGTAACCCAGCTCCTCTGCAGGTTCTTAAATCTTTGGAGTCTCCCTAAGAATACTTCGGATGCTTTAGAATCTTCCTAAGGCTTGGCTTCACCGACTTTATCTTCTGTGATTTTATGGACCTGAGGTTGCAATAGAAGCATCTCATGATCCTCCCAGCAGAAGGCTCCTAGGTGTCTATGCAGCTGCACTGTGGTTCCCAGCTTCACCACTCTGGAGCATAACGTGGTGTTCATGCTTCTGAAACAGCCTTGGGAACCCTCACTCTGACATTGATGAGTACACAATAGAATGGCCTCAAAGTTTTGAGTTCCTTCCGCAGTGGAGAGCAGGAGCCAAAAAAACCCTTCCCAAGCTAAAAAAAGCCCACAACCCAAGCCAAACCCCACCCAGCTGGTTTGAAGGTTGAGCTCAGTTTTATTCACTCTGTAAGAGAACAGGTATCCTCATGGAAAAAGGGGGCTGGTATTTGTGGCTTGAGATGTTTCCTTCCGAGCAGTGAAGATGCTGTTCATCTACGGACCTATTTCAAACCACAATTCACCATTTCCAAGCCTTCCTGCTACTTGTGAGAATTTAAGGTCAGCCACCTACAAAGAATAAGCAGAAGAGGGGGCTTTTTCTTTTTGTTATCCCCAAGAATGTAATAACTTCGATGTTCCTTTCCCCTTCTTCCTGCAGGGGATGGGAAGGGGAAGAAAACCAAACAGCTGCAGCATTTACTGAACAGCAGAGTCAGTCCTCGGTCACCTCGCAGCGGTACCACACAACAGACGCTGCTGTGCGGAGAGGAGGAAGAACCCTGAGGAGAGGGCTCCCCAAGCGGTACTCTTTACTAGGAATGGAAAACCGCAGTCTGCAATCTGCAGGCAAAACCCTCATGCCAAAGGAGGAGGGAAAGAACAATCCTGTATCAGTTCGGATCCTTTTGGTTCAGATCCCAGGGTGTCATCACAGACAATTAGCCTGCGAGAGGAGGTCACCTCATGTGTAATGTTTCTGCAGACTCGTTCTGATGGATGCACACGGTGCCGCAGAACCTCAGCGTGGGGCAGGCACATCAGCTCTCAGTGGGGTTAGATCAAGGTGTTTGCTTCAGCACTCCTTCAGTTTCCACTTAGGAAATTTTTCACATCAATTTATCAGCATCCCAACTCCTGGTAAAATTGGAGTCATTGAACTTTTAATGTCACTAAGTGTTTGAAGTATTTGTCATCCAACACATCCCGCAGCATGTCCCGTTCCCTATGCGTTTTCTCTTACCTGTTGTCCTTTGGGTCCTTGTGATCCAGGCAAACCAGTGTCACCCTTCGGTCCCCGAGGGCCCTAAGCAAAAGCCATGGTGAGATCTGCTAGTATGGAGCTGGTCCATTTTACTAAATGCAACTTTAAATAACTGGAAAAACTGAACTTGAACCACTCTGGCTGCAATCTAAGAACTCTTACAAGACTAAATCACTGTCTGAGTCAAAGTATTTATTCCCTAACCCAAATATATTGGGGCAATCTGTTAAAAAGAACAAACCAAACTCCCTGATTTTTTAGCACGGTGTAGATAGATGATACACGGATTCGCAAAGAGAAATACGCAAATGTTCAGGAGTGGCAATTCAGCCTGAAATTCTCTACCTCCTCCCAACTCTATTCTCTCTCCCTCCACAATCATTCAGCCAGACTGAGTTTCAACAGAATTTCTGAAGCTACATTTTAACAGTACTTTAAAAAATGTTTTAATCTGAAATAGAGATGATATATTTGAAAATGAGGTAATTTCTGCATCTGTTCCATGGTGAAAGCATTCTGCTCAGATCTCATTTTGTTTTACAGTCTTCATTATAAGTGCATTCAGAATTGGTTTTTTACCCCCCAAGAACTGAATTTTAGTCTGTATGACTTCTGCATTAGTGAAGAGACAAAGGAAAAACCCGAGGTAAGAATAGGAATGGTATTTTCATGGCTGTAGAAACTCTGTAAAGGACGGCGAGACTAAGAATCCGTTATATCATTTTCTAAATGTTATCAGCTTTTTTCCAAATGAAAAGTATTTTTAAGGACCTTCCCCC
>NW_010422568.1:7173-15891 GCF_000710305.1 Buceros rhinoceros silvestris
CCCCTCTCCCCCCCCCTTTCTCTGGCTTCCTATGCAGTCCCTAATACTCAGGACTTAGTAAACAACCTTCTGTGGAATTTTGGGCCATTTGCCAGCATTTCGTCAATGTCATTTGTCAGCTTTCCCAGTTCTCTCCTTAGTTATTCTTAGGCAATAGACAATGGATTCTGAGGCCATACGCATGCATCTGAACTGCAGAACAATCTTGGTAAGGGGGAAGAATTCCATCACATTATCCGCAATATAAATGCACGAGTATAAACAATGCTATATGAAGTCCCGAGCCACATAATGTTTATACAGTGTGCCCATCTCAGCACGGGAGGTAGGTAGCATAATGCTGATACTGCGCAATGTTTGCATGGAGGCACTGCTAAGTGATTATAAAAAATAATGAACGCTTCCTAGAGGATAAAATAAAAAGGGTACACTTCATAGGGCTTTCCTGTACTCTGCAGCAGCAACAAAACCCCCTGAAGAATGCTACCATGACATGTACGTATGAAGATAACTCTGAGAAGCCTATTTGGTCCCTTTGTTTTTCTTGGCTCAGGACTTTCCCTTAGGAAGTGAGTTTTCTCCAGAGTCAATTACATTTAGATCTGAACTACAGAACTGACCCTGCGATAAGGAGAAACATGAGGTGTGCACCTCACAATCTACTTCAATTCTGGCAGAGCGTGGTTCTACTGTAGCTGTTAATTCCATAAAGACCTACAGTCTCCCATAAGAAAATTTATTAGACTTTGGGTAAATTCTGTACAATAAAATTTCTAAAAATATGAAACCCTACTGAAATCCAAGGAACATAATACTTACAGGAAGTCCTGGTAGACCTGGCTTGCCATCTGGCCCCTGCAACATGAAAAAAACCCTCCTGCTTACAAACACATGGTACAGACTTGCAAAGCAGAGTACACATTCTCCCTGTATGGGGTAATTTGTGAAAATGAACTGATCTGACCCTGGATGAAGAACTTCCTTCAGCCAGTGCTGAAGTTGTAAATGCTCCACAGTGCCCTATGTTTCTAACTTTTTCTGGCACATTAGCATTTGCTTTCCAAAACTGAAGGGACAGCCATGTGGGAAAGGCTGAAGAGAGGTGACCTTTCCCACACGTGAAAGGCGCGTGACCGTAATTCAGCCTCCTCTGAACCCTGCCCAGATTCCAGCCCATGGATCACAGCAGTCCTCCCACCTTTGCCATTTTGCTACTGGTCCGTGGGTAGAAAATCAGAGTGTGTGCTAGGCTGTGAATGAAACAGGGTTCGAATCTGTTTTGGCTGTACTTGAGATTGGCCCACGGTGCTACCCTCCAAGAGACGCAGGAGCTCTAGTTCAGGCCACGTAGATGTCTATTACCTGAGACTGCACCTCTTTCCTCACCAGGGTGAGCTGAGGGGCCGAGGTTCAAAGACCTTTAGAATTGCAGCTGTGCTTTGAGCTACGGGGCCTATTTCTTTCTGTGGAGACTGTAAGTCTAACAACTATTCCAACCAATGCAGTCTGCTGGGCTTGTGAGCCTGCTCATCTGTTTTGAGAACTTGTCATCAAAGGCGTGAATGGCAGCTACCTGCTGTAAGAGACCTCACACGAGAGGGCCCATCCTCCCCGGCATCCTGTTCTGCCCAGGGATTAGGAGAAGCAGGTCTTTAGGGAAGACACCAAAACACTCTCCCAGGAAAGTTGTTTCACCGTAAGCCCAGCTGGATGCAGCCACAATAAGATGATGTTGTCCCACCAGGTGACGAGTGGGAAAGAGGCATGCTAGGCTAACGGAGAAAGGTTAAAGGCTGTGACTGGAGCTAATGCTCTTCTACCCACTTCACCGACAGATTCAGTCAATATTTGTTTTGGGAGGGTTTTATTGATGAGGTACATGATTTTCTTCAAACTCTGTCTATGCACAGTTAAATTCTGCTAGCAGGTACACACATTCTGGTCTTCCTTGTCTCATCAGGTACTGAATGTGAGGGAGAAAACTGTGCTCACACACAAGAAAACAGGTAAAATAAACTGAAAAACCAAGAGTCCACAAAAGAAACTAGCTGTGAAGTAAGCTTTGTTTGGGGGTATTAAAATTCTGCAAAGTGCGGTATTTTATAGACTTTCAAGCAAGTTCAAACAGACAGCCTGGAATTTGAAATCATGACGAAGCACTCAACATTTCAAATGTTTGACTGAACTGTGCTAGGAGCTGCAGTTTTATCTGCAAAACAGAATCTGAAATTCTACATCTGTTGTTCTCTCAGGAAATGTCCAGCTTTTCGTCCAGAGCTGTAATTGCTGTGAGACTAAACTCACAGGCAGGAGCCTGGCATTCCTAGTTGCAGCCACTCACGCACAACTCTGTTCTGCCCTGAAAGACTCCCACAGAGTTTAGCGCTGAAGTGAGCAGGAACAGGATTCGAAATCACAGGAAACACAGCTCTGGCTAATACCTAAAAGGAGACACTGCAGATAGAGCAATTCCGAAGATTTAACAAAGCAGCACACACTCACCGGAGGGCCAAGCAGTCCTTTCATTCCAGTAAAGTTAAAGATTCCATCTGTGTCATTGAGTAGAAGCTAAAAAAGTGGTTAAGGTACAGGTTATTTGAAAAACACCAAACTGATTGCCTGGGCCACACATACATTTCTAGAAATGTACAGGCAGTAAAAGCACCCCTTTATAACTATGGGGAGAAAAACACAAATAAGGCCACCGAAAAGGCTCTCTACTTCTAATTTTTGTTGTATATGTGGAGTGACAAAACCAGACATTTCTTTTACACTTTCTATGTAAGGATCTCAGGATGCTTTCAAAACTTTAATTAACCAACTCTCATTTTTAATTTGAAAACTATGACACCAAATGTTGCAGCCTGATGTCATTTCTCCTCAGTAGGATAAAGATCAAAATTAAGGTTTTATACTCCAATATGTCACTGGCATCCTAAGGTAGTGAATCTGCCTGGCCACACTCATCCTTGTTGTAGAGTCAAGTTACAATTACATTCTGGATGTATCTGCAGCACACCATGCAGTGCCACGCGGTGGTTTTCAAGTCAGCTCTTACCAAGCTGCTGCAGTCACTGAAAGCTGCTGAAAGCAGCTCAGATCCCCCAAACAGTGTAGTTACTGGGATGGCTTAGGTGGGAGCAGCACCTAAGCCAGTCAGCAATGCCGTGATACTGCTTTCTATCCTGCAATCAGCGAGCTCAGCATTAGCACATGCATTTCTGTGTAATTTGATCACAGAATCAGGATACTGAACCCTTTCACGGTGTTAGAAGTGGCTCCTGAAGGAATCAAATCCCCCTGGTTCACATAGGAACCAAATTAAATAAAGAGGAAACCAAGGTCCACTTTTCAGTGCAGTACAATCAATATGCTGCTGGCCAGATTCCAGGGATACCCAGCCCTGAGCCACAGCTGTCCACATCAGACCTTAATATTTCAACAATACTGAAAATGCACCAGCTCTCTCAGTTGTTTTGTTTTGGCCAAGCAGCATGAAACCTGTGTCGTTGCAGCCAGACAGCCCTTTGTAAGGAAATGCCTCCCAGCCTGACAGATCAGCCCGCTGGGCTCCCGCAGCCCAAGAAGTGCTGTTGTCTATGGCTACGCAACGGTTAAACGAGTGAACTGACTGACCCTGACCCAGGAGTGATCTCCTGAACTGCCCTCAGATCGCTGAACTGATCTCTGCTGCCAATATCTACAGAACAACAGCTGATCTACCTGCAGCAGTTCTTCCCAGATACGATGCTAACTACAGAAGATGAAGGACTGAGTCTATTTGGATAATTTCATCTTCTGTCTCAGCAAATGTAGAGTAAGCAAAGGTCCTGTTCTTACACAAGCATTCGTGTCACAGGCAGGTCTCAACGTGGTACGCAGTGACACAGACACACTCATGTTTAATTAACGATTGGGATTTGAACCCAGAGGACAACTAAACACCGCGCAGCTGCTGTCTCGCTCCTGCCCCTGGAAGCCAAGTAGTTAAGGCAGAGTTTACTTAAACACCACAAGGAGAGAGGAGACAACAGTAGCAGCAATGACAAAGTGAGAGATGTACAGGGGACTGCTTCCCGCTATGCCGTACCAGCCGCACTGTGCCCCATCGCGCACACACGCACACACACACATACATACACACACCTGTCCCTTACATACACAGGGGGTGTGAAGTCAGTATGGTGTCGAGTATCCCATCAGTTCTGGCCTGGCTGTCCTGACGTGGAAATTAACCCCATCCTCACTGAAGCTGGGACATCCACTGTACCAAAACAGCAGCACACCAAGTCCTCAGAGCAACTACCTGATTAACAGTAGAGAGGATTTGAAGCGTGTGAGGAGAGCTGGCTCTCGCCGTGCTCCCTCAGAATACCTGTTTGCCACACATACACGTAAAGCCATGTGTATTACGCACGCTTCTTTGTAGAGAGCTTTCTTTTGAAACTTTTTAAACTGTTATGACCTGGACATCAACAGCAGAACTGTTAACCGCTTGTGCCACCTTCTCTGTAAGATGATCTAGAAAGACTTCAATGCTTGACAAACCCGCTTACCTCAGGTATTGCTATGACTGATCCTGGTGGTCCTGGTGGTCCAGGTGGTCCCACAATACTGTTCCCATCCTGCCCTGGTTCACCCTATTTCAAAAGCATTACAAGTGGAAAACCCATTTACTAAGTACTGCATTGCACACAGGTTTCTCAGAAAGAATGAAATCCATAGTCTCACCTGAGGTCCTGGGTCACCCTTCTCCCCTTTTGGACCCTGCAGGTGATAAAAAAACCCCAAACATTAATGGAAAAAATGTGAAAATATGCCTTCTATAGTTTCACAAAAAGCACAACAAGAAAATGCAGGTACAGAATGATCAGTCCCCGGCTCTCTCAACCCTCCAATGGGACCAGCTGGTTTCTACTCAGACCCTCTGAGCATTTGGTGTTTAAAAGGATTTCCCAGCACGTTCGACAGAGTTCAGAGAGGACCAGAAGCACATGGGCACACAGCATTTTGTTAGCTGGGGATTACTTCACCAAGCCTTTCTTTCACTGCACCGCCGTCAGCCATGCCCGGCTGCTCTGCCCTTTGCCAGCACTCAGCTCACCTGGGATTGCCCAGCGCAGGTTATCTCTGAGCTTGATCAGCCTCTTGGTACCACTCACTGTGCTGGGGATGCCGTCAGCTTGTCTGGCACAAGGGAGAGAAAGGGGGCAAGGGACAAGAGGAGGGACTTGCCGGCTAAAAGGCTCTGTAATCCTCATGGCTCTTAAGCATGAGAAATACATTAAAATCACCTATAAGCCTGTTGGCTTCCCTCTAATTAAAAACAGAGCTGATTTCTGAATAATTAAAAATGAAAGGAGCATCGAGGAATGGGATCTAGCCCCTGGAGATGCTTGTATCACTGCTGAGTGATGAGGGAGGGAAGGGCAAGGCACACTCTGCTCCTGTGTTTGGCGTCTGAGGTAACTGCTGCAGGTTAAGTAGGACAAACCCAGGCCCAGCTCTCCACACGCTGCTTGCAATGACTGTTAGGGCTCCTGCTGTCCTGAAGACGTAGGTTTGGGAGCCAGTGTATGTTTGGTGGTCACAGGTTATGATAGTCCTACTCACCACTTCTCCGGGACGTCCAGCCACGCCAGGAAAACCTGGTTTTCCATCTGTACCTGGCATTCCCTGCCACAATGAACACACTGTTATTCTCTCTAAAAGGTACTTAGTTTCATACAAGCAGAGGCTACTGCTCTTGGGAGGGACACAGGACCGTTCTGAATGGACTAGAGGGCAGGTTTCTGGGGCTTCCATGGAGTCAGCATCATCTCATTAGTTGTCTGTTCTCTCCCCTCCTCCTGCTGTTTCCCCCTCTCTAGAGCAGGGCTTTTTAATGCAGCTTCAATCACTCCTCTCCACCGCTCCCACCTCCGCTTCGCCAAAGGGTGAATTCTGTCTCTATCCCCCAAGATACATTCGCGGGTTATTTCCACCCTTCAGCTAAGGGGTCTCAAGCTGGAGGAAGAGGAGGGAGGGGCACTGAGTGTAGATGGAAGCTGGTGTGTGGGACAGAGTTTGATAGCCCCTGCTCTAGT
The DNA here is from genome assembly GCF_000710305.1 of Buceros rhinoceros silvestris. NCBI lineage: Eukaryota > Metazoa > Chordata > Aves > Bucerotiformes > Bucerotidae > Buceros > Buceros rhinoceros. Next base: position 13,260 of record NW_010422568.1, read on the forward strand.
TTATCACAGGACGGTAGGGGAGTGCCAAGAGTCTGACCGGTTACTCTGTTCTACGGGGAAAATGCAAGTATCGCTCGGTAATGATCGTGCAGTTTGTCAGAGAAAAACGGATAAAAGAAGACTCAGAGTTCTTAAAAGAGCAGGCAAAGAGTGAACTATGTTTTTTGCATCTGTTTTTCTGTGTGTCATATGAATCAGCTAAGGAAATGACGCAGAACAACCTAATGCTTCACCCAAGCAACAGATCAGCCCTGCTTTGTTTTAGGAGTGGGACTAGTTTGTTTGTTTGTTTGCTTGTTTGGTTGGGGGGGTTGGTGGGTTTGGTTTAGTTGGGTTTGTTTTGGTTTGGTTTTGGGGGGAGGAGTGTTTTGTTTTTTTTTTTTTTTTAGGAAAAAGCTGTTTTGGCTCTTACTTTTTGTTCTGCTTCAAGAAAATATTTTTGGGCTTTTACAGCAGATAGTACCACCAAAATCTAGTAGTCACAGACAATTTCTTTAAAAGGTTAGCTCAGCAGCTGTCAAAATATAAACCGAATACAAGGAAATATGGTAAAAGTGACGGGAAAACAAGAGCACAGATCATCTCTGTGCCTCTGTGTTGTATGTCCACAACTTGAACTCTGTGCACTGCTTTGTTTACATTTTCCGTCTTGAAAACAATCCTGTGGAACTAGCAAAACTTCCAAAAAGACCAGTGGGAATAACAAAAGGTACAGAATGGCTTTTAAATGAGACATGGTGGTGTAAGCTATGACTCTTTAGCTTGGAAAAGAGGCAAAAGAGGAGGCAGGAGAATATTGTAGAGGCTTCGAAAGTAGAGAATCTTAAGGACTGATCCTTCTAACAGAAGAAACAGTAGGCATTAAATGAAAACAGCTGGAAGAGGTTCATGGACAGGAGGTCAAGCTGGCAGAGCACCTTGCCCCAAGGTCTTGGAAACTGTAGAAGTTTGCACAAGTTCCAGGGAAGACATCAAGTGCACTTGAAGAGATCTAACTGTGGTTCAAACAGCATTTCTATCCAAGAAAGTCCCTGAGTCACAAATTGTTGGAGTCTGGGAGGTCACTCAGGAGAACCATGATGTAACATGTGTCCTTTTATAAGGCCAAATTGCATCTGCACAAACTGTGTGTGCTTTTGACATTGCTGGAGTCTGAGATACCGGGAGGAATGGATGTGACCAAATAAAACCACTCAGAATTATCTAATAGTCCACAGAACTGTTGTAAAGAACAAGAGCTTCAAAGCATCCCAAGTCAAATGGTCTTCTCTGCTGCATTTCTGGTGAGACAGAAGAAATTGAAATTATCAGCATCAAAGCTTCAATGTGTCCACTTCACTGAGAAGGGATATTCTCACTGCTAGTTCCGGTTTTAGTCTGTGATCAGCAACATGTGTGGCTCAGGCATCAACTCTCCCTTTATTAAAACAAAGTATAATTTCTGAAGTACTCCAGTTTTCATTTTATAGAAAAGTGCAGGATATCTCTGGATGCTGACAGGATTTAGGCTTGAAGCAGCTACTGGGATTTAGTCACTGACACGACCAGTAAAAATGGTACTTGGGACTTAAGTCTCTTCCGTGCTTGTGGAAAAGAATCTGTATCTGTCTACAGCAGCGGTAACTGGGCAGAGGAAACAACCTTGGACCAACAGCAGTTCTGCACTAGGATGCTGTCATGTCAAGGGCAGTGACATCTGCACATCAGCTTCCCACTAGTGCACATGCTGCACAGCTGGTTTTCCTAACGGATTCTAATTTGGAAGAAAAGATCCATGGTAGGTAAGACGTTTTACTGTAAATGATGTACTCAGAAACATCCTTTTTTCTAACTCCCTCCATATTTTAAGATTGTAGCTCATTGCTCAAATATGAGGACTAAGGTCTTTTTTGATCTGAGGATTGAAGAGACATGATTATTTTTCGACAGCACTGTAGTCGCTTCACTTACAAAGCATGCATGTATTTGCAATGTGTCTGTGTCATCAACAATATCAACTGCTAGACAAGACAACAGGACAAAGCACTTGCAGGTATAATAATAAACAAAATGATCCCTAGTCTCAAACAGACTAAAAAGAAGAGCTAAACAACTGTCCTGCTACAGTTAGAGCACCAGTGCATCAGCTCTAACTCTGCCGACAGACGTATCTGTGACATGACAACACTCAGGATATGCACAGCAGATGGAATTCATGGTAAGCAGAGTCCTGCCACGCTGTTGTTTGTTAAAAAATAAACAAGCAGATGCTGCTAGAAGACTGTGATAATACTCTTGTCAATATTCAGCAAGTAGACGGGTAGAGTCATGATTGCTTTTCTCTTGTTTCCTAGAGCAACTCTCGATGTCAGTGCTGCCCCAAATGCAAGGGAAGTTCTTTTTTACTTTACTTTTATTTTACTTTCGTTATTTTACTTCACTTTATATATGTAGATTATGTACGTTTTTTCCCCTCTCATCCCAGCTCCGCCCTCTGCTGGCTTAAGCCTGCAGAAATCACCCAGGGACTGGCAGAAGGGGAGGCTTTGGGGCGGGCCCCGGGCGAGGTCCGACCCGCAGCTACCCGGGCAGTGCCAGGGGAGGCTGGGGAGGGGGCGGTGCGCTGCCCGCCGCCACCTCTCCGCAGCTCCGT
>NW_010422569.1:0-1494 GCF_000710305.1 Buceros rhinoceros silvestris
GAGGCTGAGCCCTGGTTCTCAGGCTTTACCACTGAGTGCCCTGAGCTGGGCCCTGAAAGCAGACCTGCTGCTGCGTGTGTTCCTGGGGTAGAAAAGCGTTGTTTGGGGGGTTTAAATGTACATTTCATCCTGTTGCATTCTGGACTCTAAAATGCAGGAAAGTGGGAAACATGGGACACTGCTGTGGTATTTTATCCTGACATTGAAGGGAAGCAGTGAGCAGGGGGGGAAGCTGGTTTTCATGGGGCTGATGGTTTCTGTGCTCCTGCACCATCCAGTAGACAGTTCGGTGCCTCCTTTGCTCACCTGCGTTGTTTCAGAATCTTGCTCGCCTTCCGGACTGGAGAGGCAACGTCTTCTTGCAGGGTAGCGTTAACCGACCACAAATGCTGGCTTGTGCAATCCTGTCTTGTGTGTGTGGTGAAAACCACTGGACGGCATTTGATTTGCTGCCACGGTGGTTTTGTTGTGTGAATTCTCAGGTTCTGCTGCGATGGCAGATTTTTGTGTCACAAAATGTTTCTTTCTGGTTAAACCTGGAGGCTGGGGTTAGGGAGGTTGTAGGGTTCTAGAGGTTAACCAGAAGCACTAGGAGTGTTGGAAAAGAGAACTTGGTGACTTTGTTAGTGGAAACTGAATACAAACCATTCTAGATTCAATGATTTTATTCCCTGGAGAGTTTAATGTTCTGTAGCTCTTCATATTCCACAAATAAGCAAAAGCTCGTTCTCCTCTTCCCAAATTCAAATGAAAACAAACACTTGAATCTTTGATTGTTCCTAGACCCAATTCTCAGCCCCATTCTTTAGGCTGAACGGGGTTTTGAGCAGCCTCAGAGATGTGTTTGTCCCTAGGATGCCGGTCAGAAGCATTTCGGCGCCATCGTTTGCAAGTCCTGTGGGATGATCTACATGGCTGCCAGCCCTGAGGATGAAGCCCAGCACCTCCATCACCATGAACGGTTCCTTGAGGCGCTCAGATACGTGGTGAGGTGACGGCTGCCTCGCAGCCCAGCTGAGGGATGCGGGGAGACGCGATGCCCCGGGTTGAAGTGGCTCCAGGAAATACTTTTGTCATCCGGAGGGGGGTTGACCTGTCAGCTAAGGAGCTCCAGCAACTCCGCCTTCACCACTTTGATGAAGGTGGCTTGACTTCACTGCTGAAAGCTGGAGGGGTTCAGATGGTGGCTTCATCTGCCAGGGGCTGCGCTGCGTCACTTCCTTGCTCTCATAGACCACTGACTGGTTGTTGGTTTGGGGTTTCCCCCGCTTCTGGCAGGGCTGGAAGAAGGAACGGGTTGTGGCAGAGTTCTGGGATGGGAAAATCATCCTGATCCTCCCAAATGACCCAAAATATGCCCTCAAGAAGGTACGTGGTGGCTAATCGTGGGGTTTGTGGTGTGGATTAGCTTGGGGGTGTTTGTATGTTGTGGGGTGAACGGAGGAGATGAGCAGGGCTGTGGCCAATCGGGGCTGCTGTAGACACCCGCCCTGG
>NW_010422570.1:0-5592 GCF_000710305.1 Buceros rhinoceros silvestris
AACCTTGCTTCCTTTTTATATTAATTGAAAGGATGAAGACTGGTGCCCTTAGCATGCATTTGGTATTTATTAAATTCATTAAATGATGAATGGGAAGATACCAAAACGTCTAGCCAACATATCTATTGTTTGTAGCATCTGCTACTCCAATATTATTAAATAACAACAGTAGAGTCATCGAGGCATGTTTTGGCAATTGCTCTTTGGAGCAAGCTGCCATGGAGGCACACATCTTACTTAACTTAAAATGGGATGACACATTTCTATGACTAAGAATAGTATCATCTATCATAATAGTAAGGATTAAAATGTAAGGACTCGTAGTCTGGGTCACTGGTTACTCCCTGAATGGGTAAATGACTTTCATAACTGCACACTCAAAATTCTGGCTACCGCATCAAGCTGTAGTTTCTGACTTCCATTAGACATCACTAATCCCCACGTGTCAGAGGCACCCACGAAACAGACAGCATCAGCTATCCAAAAACCATGGATTGAGCGCAACGGGATTTTGCCTGGCACTCTAAGTTACTGACAGGTTTGGATGTCAGCTGGGAATGTATCACTGCACAACAGACTCCTGAACACTGAAGAACACACTCTAAGAAAGATAAACCACAATGTGAACAGCTCTGACATAAAGGGAGAATCTCCCACTTAGAGATAACTCACCAGCACTGGGGAGCAGATCTCAATCCCAGAGAGATGCACTTGGACAGCATCCTGATCCAAGAGGGGTCCTGGGAAGACTCCTCAACCAGCGTGCTGATCCAAGGGGAACGTCTCCAACTGCACTGCCCACTGCTCCGAGGAGAACCAACTCCAACAGGTCCTCCAGCAGGGCTCCATTTATCCCTGGTCAGTGCAAGCTGGGGGCATTTTCAGTCCACACAGCCGGGAGGCAGCTCACAGAGCCCAGACTCCGAGGCACCAGAGAGCCCTGGGGCTGGCACCTGATGTCCATGGGGTGCTCCTGCAGGGACTGTCTTTTGTGCAAGCAGGAAGGATGGTTGCACTGCCACACCGTGTTTCTGCCATAATAGTTCAAAGTATTTCTTTAGGTCAGTTCTCATTGCCAGCTCCTTTTTACTTTCTTTTCAGCTACTCTGTGAAAAAGACTAAGATACTTTGTAAGGAGAAAGCAGCTCCTGTACAGCCTAGCTTCAAAACAACCTCCCACCAGAGCACACCAGCAAGAAGCCCTCAGAGTCTCAGCTTGGGAATGTGGAGAGGAGAGGGTAGAGGGGAGTTGGAACCACACAAGCTTGTAGAAGTTGTTCAGATATATTTAATATCCCGTAAACAAACTTTGGCTTTTCTGGTCCCAGTTAAACCAGAAAAAGTCTGGAGTAACTCTACCAGTTTAACAATAGCACCTTTCCACCGGTTGGAAGGGAAGGCAGAAGAGACAAAAGCAGGTTTTCCAGAGCTATGTGAGCTGGTATGCAGGAACTGCTGCAAACATCTTCCACGCTCACCTTTCCGAATTCTGATAGTTGTGTTGGAAGGGAAGGCAGAAGAGACAAAAGCAGGTTTTCCAGAGCTATGTGAGCTGGTATGCAGGAACTGCTGCAAACATCTTCCACGCTCACATTTCCGAATTCTGATAGTTGTGACTCAGGAATTCCTAAAACTGAATATTTCTCTCCACTAACCTTTTCTGAAAGTATTAAGCATTTGCATTTCCAAGCTGATGCCTGCTTTTTGTTATCACCCTTAATTATGGCTTGGCATGGAGCTTATGTTAATTTTGTTGATTGCAGATTTTTTGCATTTAGAGATTATCTAACTGTACTTGCATTGGGGTGATTACTGGTTGGAAGAGGTCCCCACCTGCTCTCCCACTGGCTGAAGCCGCCCTGCAGACAGGTACTCTCTGTGATTTGTCCTTACGATGCTGTTGGGGCACACAGTTGCTCCTTCCCTGCCTACACCCCCCACCTCTGCCCAAAGGCTACTCTTAGCCCATATTATCCCAACTAAGGCACTTCACTCTCAAGGTTCTAAAAAAAAAAAAAAAAAGAGGTCCCCACCTGCTCTCCCACTGGCTGAAGCCGCCCTGCAGACAGGTACTCTCTGTGATTTGTCCTTACGATGCTGTTGGGGCACACAGTTGCTCCTTCCCTGCCTACACCCCCCACCTCTGCCCAAAGGCTACTCTTAGCCCATATTATCCCAACTAAGGCACTTCACTCTCAAGGTTCTAAAAAAAAAAAAAAAAGCCATCATAAAGGTAGCACGCTGTGTGTTTTCTTATCTCCCTTTCTCCATTAGACACAAACACCACAAAAAACCCAAAACTGTTTTTCAATATGCCTGTTCAAAGGAGCTGTTTTGTGTTTTAGTTTCTCCCCTGTATTTCTTCTATTGCCATGTTGTTTCCAAATTCTGGGAACCTTTTAAATTGAGGCTTTAACTGCTTACATGTACCCCTCAGTATTGCCTTCAGCACATCTGCTTCTTTAAGCAGTCTTAAGAAGACTGTAGTAAAACTGTTTAGTGTAAATTAAAGTAATTTTCTTAAAATCCTGGGCTGAAGAGAGAAATTATTTTAAGAATTGAGAAAAGAAACAGGCAGCAAGAAAATTATATAATATGTGTGTATATATAATGTCATGCCTGTTCTTTCAATCTCATTTTGCTTTATGTCTTCTGTTTGCATTCTCATGGACTGTAGACTAGTTACTACACACAGGGCTAATGAGTTAGGAAGGACTGAAAGAGAAAATGAAAATACACACTCTGAAGTAACTGCAGGTTTCGTATTAGAACAAGAATTTAGATGAAATACAGTCTCTCCACAGCACATCGGTTCATATACTACTGTAAACGTTTCTGCTTAGGTAGGAAGAGCAGCTTTCTTCATCTCTAATGGCAGTTCATACCCAAGAGAGCAGACTCAAAGGCTTTACAGGATCACAACAAAATGAATACACACCTTTCTTTTCTCTTGGCTCCAATAATACAAAATGAGTTAGGTTTCAGCCAAACCAAACCACTGCAACATAGCTTCTGAGGTTTAACATTTGTTCATTACGCAACAAATACAGGGTGCACAGGAGATCTACGGATAGACATTTATATACGCATGGTCACGGTTACCTGCAGGCAAACTGAAACATTTTGAGAAAACTTAAAGGAATGGTTCAAGTTCATGTCATATAGTAACAGGAACTGACCTGATTGATGATCCTTTCTCCTGTGTGCCCATCTTGTTCAGCTTGCTGTTACAGCCCAGTATGCAATCAAGTTTCTGAAATCAGAAAAACCTACTCTTAAGTAAGAGTTAACACAGAAATTGCTTCTCGGCAGTTCAAAACACTGAGTTTATAGGAGGAGAGGTCTGCTCCTCTGTACAGACAGAGCTTTACTGCACTAAGTACCCAGGTGGTTTATATGCTAGGTAAGTGAAGACAGAGGAAACCAGTTGCCCAGCTGCATTTAAGGACCTGTTGAGTTGTTACTCCAGCTCTGCAGGGCACTGGGGCTCACAGCTGAAACTGATGCTGATTAACTGCAAAGAGTCCTCTGCAGAAGAGCAAAAAAGAGTAAAAATGTTCTCAATAGATTGTCTATTAGTGGTTAGAAATGTGAGCTACATGCATGAGGCAAGGTGCTGGGTTTTCTTTCAATGCTCTCAGATACAGTGTCATGTATCTGCTTTACATAGTCAAATTGTGACATATCAAGGTCATAACCACCTATGTTCTGTCCACCCCGCACACAGATAACCAAACCTGGCCAAAGGAGGACATCATTTGAAGAGGGGCCATTTCTACTCTGATTCACGCAATCCTTTTAAAGTAAATCAGTAGCACAGGAACTTGTCGGCTTGATTACGTGTATGTTTGCTTGTTCCAGTGTATATGCATAAATATTTAGAAATGCTTTCTGACTGCTGTGTGCTGCTGTAAACTTCAGCTGTGCACATGACATAGTCCCAAAACAGCTCAATGAGTTCCTGAAATAGATTCTCAAGTGGAATCAAACAATATTGACCCGCCAGAGTAACAGGGTTTTCAGTCCAGTGTTTGCTAACACAATATTGGCATAATCAATTCTACGCTGTGTAAAGGATGACTGCAAATGTGAAAGACAGACTACAGGAGAGGGGAGAGCCAGTCTTCCTATCAACAGATGGCCGGAGTTAATGAAACTGAAGTGAGCCTGATAATCATTAGGAATTAAATAATGATTCACATGGAATCACTTTAAGACTCTACCCCCAAAACGATGCTCTCCCTGGGCTGGAAGGGTGTATTGTAGCCAGCGGCCCGTGAATGTATGGAGTGTAACCTTGCAGCTATCTAACCTAAAAGCTGTGGGTTTGGCTTGGACTAGTAGAGCTCCGTTGGTTATTCAGTTTGGGGGGATTTTGTCCAGTCTGAGTGCAGCAGGAAGGAGTTTCTCACCCAGGGAGCTGCTCTAAAGAAAGCGTAGACCTGTTGTCTACAGGTTGGTCATCGTGAAGGATGCAGTTTAGCCTTGTTCCTGAGCTGACTTTTGCATAATCTCCAGGAGCGACCTTGTCTCCCTGTGCCTCAGGCACCCTCTGTTCTAGAGTGATAAACACACTTTCCTCTTTATAATACACTTTGAGATTAAGTGATTAAGTGAATAAGAAGTGTTAAGTAGAAGCTACTTATCGTTTATGACTCTATAGAGCAGCCTGTTGTAAAAAAGAAATTTTTTTTTTCTGTTTCTCTTTAGAGTTACAAACCTAGTATCCCATGCTTCCACCCTTTTCAAATTGAAAGCAAATAATTTCTTTATATCTGTCAGAACTGTATTAAAGGAACAGGGCTGAGGTTGTTAGATGCTCTAAATTTGTAAATCAAACCTCTGTATTTTCCAAGGAAATCTTAAACAAACTCATTTCAGACAAATATTAGTATTGTTTCCAAAATCTTAAAACCCTCCAGGAAAATAACTTTCACCCTGGAGTGTGTCAGTCTTTCACTACCTGAGTCTTGTGAAGTTTGTGGTCTCGACACCTTGTTTAGAAACGGAACTCTCTGAAATGTATATGCAAAGCCATTTCTTCATCTGGTTCAGTTACTGCTGCTCAAATTTCAAGCTACAGTTTTTATTAAAGAATGATCCTCTGGACTTGTGCCTCTGAAATGAGAGACATTCCTCTGATTTTACTTTACTCACTTGTCCTTTCCTTCCATCATTCTTTTTAACCTCTATAATGGAGGACTGGACCACAGATAAAAAGAAGGCAAATCCAAAAAAGAGCTGTACTCTAAGCTTTGAGGACTGGGAGGTGCATTCCTGGATTCAGATCTAATTCTGATGCTGAGCAATTCATCCATTCAGTTATTTCTCCCAGGCAGCCTCCAGTTCTCAGAGGGGAACCTGAAGGGTCCTGACCAGTTCCCTCTCAAGTTTGCCCCGGTACTTTTTTGAGTTAGATGGATCCTGAATTTCGTAGCTTTGAAGTATAAATGTTATTTGAGAAGGGAAGGTAATAACACGCTCTATAAGACACCTTGTGAGGGTTGAGTAAAAATGACATTTTCTATTATGTTACATGACATTACAAACCCAGAAACCCTCCAGTGCAAGCATGTGATAGTTCAGCATAAT
>NW_010422570.1:5689-6353 GCF_000710305.1 Buceros rhinoceros silvestris
CAATGAATTCAAATGCATTAAATTCCAGCTACAGCAAGCTGGTAAGGGGCAAGGGGACAGAGGAGAGCAGGAGTTTGTCTTTCAGAGGCTGGACTGTGAAACGAATACCAACAGCAGTCAAGGAGCACGTGCATATAGAGACTGGGCTTCAGTGACAAGCATGCCCTTCGTGTTGTTTAAAAAAAGCTGAAACTTCAGGGTCTTTCCCTGAGCAAACAGGTGAAGAAAAGAAAGAAATCATCCACCAAGGCAAGGATACAAGCAGATGAAGCTCTTGGAGGAGACAGAAGTAAATTGGGATTATGACTGGTTTTGCCAGATTGCAATGACCCTGCCTCTGCATATCACCTGCTCTCATTGCAGGAAGTTATCTACTGCATTTGCACCTCAAGATTATTTCAGTCTTTTCTTTGAGCTGAGGCTTTTTTATCAGGCTATCTAGACAGACATAGAACACATATTGCAAGCTTAGGTTTGTATCTTCTTTGTAAGGATGCGAAAATGTATTATGCAATACTGCGCCTGATATATCTGTCTAAAAATATCGCAGCAAGGTTCTCCATCTTTATGGTAGATGGAAAGAGACAAGAGTTGTAGTTTTTATGGAGTGATACAGGAGCAAATTGTAGCACTTCCTCCTCCATCCATTTAGGCTGCATTCATC
>NW_010422570.1:6588-19610 GCF_000710305.1 Buceros rhinoceros silvestris
TGCTTCTCATTCCATGCTTTTCCCTGGTGCATGATTGCTGGGGAAATGTTATTAGCGAGGATATTGTTCAGTGTAAGTCATTAAAAAAAAAAAAGAGACTGTAGCCCATACAAACTAGTTTCAGGCAAATCTTTAAATCTTTGGGGGAAAACCGATATTGCTGAGTAGTTTAGAAAGCTAATGTTGTCATTCAGAGTAAGATTAAAAACTAAGAATAAAATATGAAAAAAGAATGAGACAGAGTTGATGGAGGCAGCTGGGGAAAACTTAAACGGGGAGAAGGCAAATAATTTTTTTACCTGCCTATCGGTGTAGCGAAGCAGAAATAACATCGCCTTCCCCTTTCACCTTCCCTCCAAGGTGAAGCAAACTTAAAATAATTTAGAAGTACAGACATTATTATGCTTGCTCAGAAATAAACTCCACACCTAGGGCATTTTCTACAATTTTAAACAATTAAATCTTTTAAAACTCTTGTGTGAGTGGAACGTGATGTGAAAACCAAACCGATGCCTGTGTCACTACTCTCTGAAACTGCTTGTTTCCAGTGTTTTTAAAGAGATCTGTGGATGGCTGGTAAAAGACATTTGCAGGAACGTCTGCAGGAGTATTGAAAGTTGTTGTTCTGCTACTGGAAAGAGTCCAGATAGGATTATCCAGATAGGATTTCATAAAAATAAAATGACAAACTCCTTCTTAAAATACTCTGTAAGCGGCACCTTTGAAGCCAGAGGCTGCTGTTGGGCGTTAATCTCAAAAATTTATGTAGCCTATCTTACATCTATCCTTACAGACATGTTCTTGTTGAACTCATCCATAGGGTCTCCAAATACCCTCCTTTCCTACCCTCCTCCCACCCCCCACCCCAGGCTGACCAGAAAAGCGTTGCTGAGAAAGGGAAGCTGAGGCAGGGGACAAACGTCAGCTGCAGAAAACTGCAAAATACGTTATCAGAAAGCAACTCCCCACATGCATTCACTCGCTCATCTGAATTGCTGTCCACATGTATGGATGTCTGTGCACACGTACACAGAGCATATACATTGTTTGTCTACGATTTCCAAAATCTTGATTACCTCCTTGGGCTTTATGGGACTATTCAGAAGATGTAAAGAAAAGCAGGGTGCGAGTCTTCGCAGAACCGGGTCAAAGGCTGTAGGCTCTATGCTGAATGGAGCACCACCAGATGAGTTTTTATAAAGCACAAAATGCAAAGGCACTTGCATGCTGGCTGAAGAGTGGGACATCTTTTACTAGAAATATAAACAACACAATTTGAATAATAATTTTAGCCTAAATCAAGCTCACAAGTTGCTTAAGCAGTGTGTACGTAGACAACACACATAGAGTACATGCTCTATTCCTTATTGACAGGGAGGAGTGATTCACGAGTAAATGAGACCCTTGGCCTCCATAAAGCCTGCAGGTACTTTATCACTGCCAACATCAGCTGGGGAAAACTTATCTTCTGTGTGTTCCACAAACAAATCTCCGAGGGCTTCTCTTAAAGGTGGAACAACTTGTTCCACTAACGATCTTCATTTTGATTCTTGAAAGCTTTTAACATCTGTACCAAAGCCATAATGAAAACCAGGCGGTCACCAGACAAACTGCAAGGATTAAACCAGCAGACTGCTGGGAGGCTCCGTCTCTCTTCGAAGAGACCAAGTTAATGAGCCAACAGCACAGCTTACCTCTAACAACAGCAAGATCCTCCTGCTCGTGTCACTCACTAATCCAGTTTCTTTCCATTTAAACTGGAAGCTAAGTGCTCTTTCATGCTAAGAGTGAACACCTAGCCCCCTCCCTTCGGCAGAGGAGCTGTAACAATTTGGGAGTGGATTACGGGGTTCGGGATGGGTTTTCAGCTTGTCATTGCAGCATCAGCTCCCAGAGCTCCTCCTGGGTACAGGGAACAGGAGCAATACTGCTTGCTGCCAGGCAGGGCCCTTTGCGTTTTTATACGCTTAATCTTGTTTGCAGGATGTGTGATCAACAAAGCAGGAGGTGTGAGAGCCTGTGGTTTTAACCTGTCTCCAGGCAGGTTAATAAGCAGCACAGAACTCAGCCACTGCACCCGCAGAGCAGCCCCGCACAGACCGTTGCCAGGATGAGTGTCCAGGTTTCCAGCACAACACCTAAACTGCTTTTGCCTCCACTTCCCTGCTGTCTCTCATCACCCTGTGGCTAAATCAGGCAATTTTCTATCTTTTACCATTGCACACGGTTATATTAGGAAGAATTTTTGCCAAGGTTTAAACTGTTAAGAAGGTGCAATCAGCTTCACACAGCTGACAAAGATGACAAACACAGAAAGAGTTCTAAGTAGTCTAGAGTGGGTTTAATTACCAGACACTTTAGTGTGAATTTGTAATGGACAGACTGCTATTGGACTGGCTCTTTCTTCTGCGGTTCCAGTTATTTAATTACCAATTAAACTCCTTCAGGACGAGACATTTTCAGAGCTCCAAAGCACCAAGTAGTTTGTAAAGAGTCAGAAATTGCAGTGCTGTTTTTTCAGTGATGACTCTCAAAAAAATTAAATTTCCCAGGTTTCGATAGGTCTCAGGTACTTCATATGTCAGATAATCAGCATAAAAATATAAAAGTAAGTCTATGTTTTCAAATGTTCTTTTCCGGAGGTGACACTCTCCTTACACCCTGCAGTGAAGCATCCATGATTCTTGTGAGAGGCTTGGCCTTTACATTGTCTGAGGCAATGAGAACCTGACTCTTTATTTTCTACAGCATTGTTTCTAGTATCAATAAAAATTAAAGGCAAAATAAAAACTATTTTCTAATGTAGCTTAAGCACTGTTTAAGTCGTGCCCAAATATAGGGCCAGCTTCATAGAAGGCCATGATCAAAGCAATATGTTTGTAACCTCGTCACCTTTCCAACCTTGCACAGTGACCACGTCCCTTTCCAGTGCAAAATGCTGGGGAGCAGGGAACACATCCTAATGGCTGAGGAGAAATTAGAGGCAACCGGTCTCCAAGATCAAACCGAATGAGCTAAAGGTCACTTGTGGGAGAAAGAGAAATCCTGGGTACCACTTGCACCCCTGGGAATATCCCAAACACTCCCAGCCCTCCCAGCTCCACACCTCGGCCATCCCCCAACACTCCCCTGTTCCTGCCAGGTGTCCATCCCCAACGGCCTGAAGATAAAAGAGGGGTTTGATAAAATAGCCGCACTAGAGGCTCAAGCTGAGTGTGAGCTGAGCCTGTTTTGTGTTCATACAGCAACCCATAGGACCAGTAATGAACACACTTCTTGTACTCTGGCTTCAAAAATTGTTTTGGGTCTGTTGGTGTTATTTTTACATTTAGTCTCAGCTGATAAATGAATCGAGATTGGCAGGAGTCCTGATTTGCATGTTTAGAATAAGGTACAGGGCTGTTTCAAGTGTGGTGACTAAGAGAACATGCAGGTAATGAGAAGTTGTGCAAAAAGCAATATTTTAGATTTTCCTATCAGCTATACCTGGAGATCTTAAAGCACCTGATAGCTTCGAATTCATGAGACCCAGTTTATGCACACCCTTCCTGAACTGCAAAGAAACTATATCTCAGTCTGATCCTCTAATCCCGTTCCCTTTACTAAATAAAATTTATGTTTTCTATGAACAAAATAAATACATATGGAATCATATCTGTATTTAGGTACAGTATTTATAACAAAGCATTACTACAGGTTGCATATGTTAATTCCACAATGTCTGTAACGCGGCATTTGCATTGGGAACGTGCTTTCCAGCGTGTATAATGTGTAGGTTTCGGGCTACACAACATTTTTCAGTATACTGTAAGTCAGCGAGACAGCTACTCTGTTAACAACAAAAGCCAGCAGTAGTAGTAGTTAGCTTCACCTTTATTACTGTCATCCTGTTTCTCCTCATGAAAAAAAGATTGCTGGCACACATAAATATTACCAGGCAGGAGGTACAGCACAGCAGCTGTTGAGGCAGGCTCCCTGCTCCATTACACATGCGACGCTTTTGAAAAAAAGCACTTGCGGAAAATTTCTAAATTTTGTTGACCTAGTTCTTGCATCTTTTACATGGGTATGTCTGCGTGAAAGTCAGTGTTTATAAGAGTACCTGGGAACCAACTGGCCTTGAGATATGTAGGCAGGCAAAACCAAAGTAGAAAATTACATTTAGTCAACTCGACTTCTCCCATAATTGTTGGAATAAAATAAAAAGACTTTGTTGATCTAAGTGCAGTGAAATATTCAGATGTAGACAACAATGTTAACTGAAAAATTATTCTATTGATTTTCATTTTCTGTGCTAACAAAATTTTATGAGTTTCAGAAATCTTCATGACTGATGTCGAGACTTGCTGGATTTAACTGGATTTTAACTGGATTTTTTGCTGAATTTTGAAAGAATTGGGCTAAGAACAAAGTAAGAATATTTCTATAGCCAGTGAGGGATCATATAAGACTCTGCATAAAATCTGCCAACTCCTTCTGGGCACCATTTAAACACATTTGATTTAAGCAACTTGCCTGAATTCCTCCAAGGAAGCAAAGATCTACATCATGTGTTAACCATTGCAAGTTAGATGAAAATCAGAGAAACTGAGGGCATAACCTACACATCATCTTCAGATACACACAGGAGAGACTACATCACAGAAATCATAGAACAGTCAGAGAAAACTAGGTCTGAAAGGGTGCAACGAGTCCATCTTGCTGTACCAGAGTAGCAAGTACCATGTTCACAGTTTTGTTGAAGTCTACTAGAAGTGGTGGCGATCATGAAATTTGACTAGACTGGTCCAGTAAGTGGGCAAAGAGAATAATCAGAATGGCATGAGCTGCTGCAGATCAGCTTGCAGATGATTTGGATTTCTTTGGCTGTAACTCTCAGTGATGGTAATTTTTTTAGGTTTTTTGTACCATTCAGCTGCAAAAGGCAATACAATTTTCATCCAGGACACTTGGGAACAAGTATTTAAGAGCATAATCCACTTACTACGTGTTGGTCAAAAGGGCGTAATTATCGACAACTGACCACGGGTAAAATCCCCATTAGCAAGTTCCACACATCAATGGATGACCACTCTGGTTGAATGAAAGCTGATAATGGCATTGCGTGCGCTCAGAGGCCAACGCGTTTGAACAGAGTTTTCCGGCTGTAAGGTTAGGGTAGAGTCCTGCGTGTTGAAACAACTGATAATTGCATTGACATAGCGGATACCCTATTTTTAGATGAATCAGTGAGGTCTTCCAGCCCTAGAGTTATTACTCTAGATAATGGCCGAGCGAGGATCATGGTGGTCTCAGAAGTTAAAATCTCTGGCAGTCAGTACTGTGCTTCAGAAAGGGGCACTTCTAGAGAAAAATAATTGCTAATTATGTCCTCTTCTGCAGGTCTTGGGGTGGATTGCTTCCCTCAAACCTCTCCCTGCTATTTCCTTAAATACTGTTCTGAATCTGTTTGACTCCTTTTTAACAGGGTCGTCTGCACAGTGCTGTGCAGATGGTTCGAGTGTGGCCAGTCGTCAGGGACTCTTCACTGCCAGGGCAGCGGGTGCTTTTCCGAGAAAACAGCCTTCTCCCATGGAGCGAGAGAGGGATGACAGTACTATTAGGGCAACTAAGCAGCTGATAACCAAAATCCCATCCTCTCCTTTTCAGACAGTCAAGCAAATATTGTACAAAATCCTCGATTAAAATAATTTTAATTAGTCCTGAAAACAGGACATTCATTTCCACTAAGAGTGTCTTGAACAAAATAAAAGAGGGGCTGAGACTTTTATCATGAGACTCTATCTGAGAGATGCAGGCAGGGACGATACAACACATGATCCCATAGCACACTTAAATCGTCCGTGAAGTGCAAAAGAGACATGCTTCACATTTGAGACTGGATTTTCCCTTTCATTTTTTCTTAAATAAACCACTTGCTTTTAGTGGTTATATTTATTGTTGCCACTACGGCACTAAGCAGTAAAATAACCACTGTGATGATATTTCACTGAGTAGCTCCCAGCTAAGGCAGAAACTCTGGAAAAACACCCAAAGCCATTAGTGTAGAAGAAATGTTGTTACAGCTATCTGTAAAAACGAAGGACTGTCTTAATTTCTCAGCATTTTATTCTACAAAAGTCTACAAAGACAGGGAGCACATTGGTTTCAATTTGAGGATATGCAAAGCTAGCTTTCAGCAACTATGTTCCAAGCGAGTTAGCTGATATCATTTAATTTCATCTCCATCTGCCTTCTGAACAGTTTGGCATGTGTTTCTGAATACCCATCTGTGCCTGTGGGCTGGGTCAAATGATTGTACTCACAGACGTCATTTGGGATTCTTCTGGTTTGGGGCATTCAGGAAAACCACCAATTCATTGGCACATCGCTCTTTAGTCATTCCGGACTCTTCCCACATTGAGCTCGTCAGCTATGATATTTCTCCTGAACCTTTGTCCCAGGCTGGTTGGGGCAGTTGCTGTGCTACTGAGAGTATAAACCCAAATCTCAGAATCATGGAACATATCCTCAGTAGGGTCTGGGTGGCCAAAAAACCCGCACATGTACAACTCCAAACCAGGTGCAAAACACAAATGTGTTTTCAATTGGAGAGTGCAAGAGCTCCAAGGATTTGTCCTAAGACCTAACACACTGCCATGAAAAGTATGTTACTAGCAACACAGATCACTGCCAGTGCAAACTTCCAAAGCCCAGGAATACTAGCGCATTATAAGGATGCTGTGGAATAGAACAAGTTTGAAAAGAAGCTTTGGAGTTAGGAGAGAAGCCAGCTGTGGTGTCTGCTGGAATATGTAGCTGCCCCTGTGTAAATAACAGACATCATTTGAAATGTTACCCCGCAGAATTGAACCAGGGTTTTGGCTGGCACCTCACACTCTGCCAGAGAAGGCTTCTCAAAATCACAGTGACGTCGGGATTTTTCTGAGACCCTCCAGGAAGTCTCTGTGCACAAATGTGTCGCCACAGTGCTACAGACACATTCTCCACTCTTCTCAGTATCCATCCTGCTTCACTAAGGGGCAAAATTGTGGAGTCTTCTCATCCTGGTGGTTTGTGTCTATTCTTTTTTCAGTGAAGTTTCCTCAGCTCAGAGAAGTTCAGGTCCAACACTAATCCCTGAAAGTTGTTAGGAAAGAGGCTGTCAAAAGCCCATCTTTTGGTATTGCAGCGTGTACCAGGGCTGAGGACAAAAGTCTTTGTTGTGTTTCCATGTGCCCTAATTTACAGGCTGTGATGCTCCGTATTGCTGTATTTCCAAACATGTATTCCTGTCATTTCTTTTTTTAAAGAAGCCTAATCACAGGGAGTGCTTCTTAAATGTAAACCCAAAGGTACTGCTCAGCAGACCCCAGGGCTTGAGGAGTGTTAGTTCTATGCTGAAAGATAATCCAAGAACCGGCTAAAACTCAAGCTGCTGATCTAATTCCAGCGCACAGCAAAGTGAGCGCTGCGGAGAAGAGTTCTTTTCCAAATGGTCTTCAGCATAAATGATGTCGAAAACAAAAAGCTGCCACAAAGATTTCTGCTGCAAAAGCTTTCAGCTCTGTGTTCTTTTTGTCACTTAACTGGTAACGGCTGAGCAGAAGGTTTTTCATCCTCAGAATGAGTGCGGTCATCTTAATCTTTGCCAAAACCAGAAAGTTCACCTTATTTTGATGAAATGAAGAGAAATAAAAATGGTGATAAATATTTTCCTTCCCTCATAATAATCAAGGATTAATAGCTTCCTCTTGCCTTGAAAGAAAACACTGTACCCTCTTCATCAAGCCCTTACGCAGAGGAGCGTCTAAGACCTGTAGCAGCAGCGTCTGCTCGGTGTCCTCGCTGCCTCTCTCCCCATGACAAGTGGCACAAGCCATGACTGCAGCACAGTTTAACCCCAGCGCTGTCAGCCCCTGCGAACTCCTCCGTTTCGACCCAATGGTTCACAGGGGAACACAGCAGGTTGTTCTGCCTTTTGCAGCTCAGACCACACGGCAGCCGCAGAGCAGTGACCCGCACACTGCAATTCTCACGCCTGGTTTTCTCCTGCATTGGAGAACCTAAATTTAGCATTGTAGCAGCGCATGAGGCTCCAAACAGAGCTCAGCTGTAAGGGTCTTTGCATTGGCTATTCTCACAGCATCCTCTACCTAATGAACTTGCAAAGCAGCGAAGCATGGCTGCTCCTAGCGGCTCTGGAGGCTCCTCCAGCTCGCTCGGCAGGGCTGCCTTTGCAGCAGCAGCAAATGACTTCCTGCTTGCATCCACACACTCCAAAATATATTCTGCTAAAAATCCACTGCAAAGCTTTTTTGGTAGCCACGCACAGTGCTTGCTTTGCAAGATTTGGCACTGCAGGCTCCAAAGCAGTGGGACTGCAGTTTCCCCTCTCTTCACCTCCCTCTTTTTCCCCTCATTTTCCCTGACACTTTTTTTCGGAACACTGACTTTCCAGCTCCAGGCAAAACAGCCGCTGCTATTTTTCTCTTGATTTTCAAGGATCACCTCAAGTGAAACTTTGTGGCATTTTAAGAACAAGAGCATTTATCTGTGCTATTTATATAAACCTCCTCCATTAACCCCTGGATTTCTGTTTGGATTAAAAACTAGATTGCCAAGAATGTGGTGGTACCCTCCTCTTCTCCCACCTCCTCCTCCTGCTTTGTAGCAGAAAGATGATGCTTAGTCATGTTTGAATTTCACCATGGAGGCTGACTACAGAAAGGGTTATCACACCGTCTCTTTCAGGATGGATATGGCACACCTCGAATACTGAATATTGAGTTAGAATAATTACAAATTTCAATTTATAAATGCCTGGAATGCAACTAAAAATATTTAAATAATCTGTAATTACTCTATCAGTTCTATGGATTTATTTTGCTAACCACTTCTGAAGAGTGCAAGTCCCTTATTTCAGCATGAGATCTTATTCTCGTAGACCACTGCAACCTCAGCCTCTAAAGATGTGAAATCTGGCCCAGCAAATTTTAGTGCACAACTTCTTTTCCTTAGCCTGTGCTGATGTTCTAAAAGTTGTCCATTGATTCCTATGGGGCTGCAAGCTGCCAGTTAAAACCCCGGTGATAAACAAGCCACATTTCACATTTGAGTCTTCTCACCACAATTACTCTACTATTCCCAAGCCAATATAAAGTATCACAATCTCAGTGTCAGACTTGCCTGTCAAGATGCTGTTTCAATGCTCCAACTTACAAAGGGTCACTTCTTCCTCTCTAACCAGCCAGGTTGCTAAGGGGAAAAAAACCAGTTGTAGATCAACGTGATCATTTTTTGTTGATTATGCAAAATATTTACTTCCCTTAGTTAGCCTTTGCTGGGAACACAGGCTTAAAACTTCCTTGGTTGCATTTCTGCCTGTCCAAAGTAAGGACACTGCCAGGAGGCGAGTTAACAAAAGCTTGTCACAAACGACTGCTTATCAGTTTATGACCCTAAATACACGGTGCTGTTGTTGTCTGCCCCATGGGTGGATTGCGCAGGGACATTTTTAATGCTGCGGTACTCTGGGCTGTGTGAGCAGCACCTACAGCTGCCTGCAATGGGGATGCCCTCTCTGACTGTGAGTTCCTCAGGCAGGTCTTCCTCCCGAGTACTCTGAGCTGACTCCGGGCAAGCTGTGCATTCCGAGGCATTCTGCCTCGAGAGTTCCTCACCAGCCAAAATCAAGCACTAGGCTAATGCGGGATTAAACTGATTCTTTTCCGGTTGTTCTGGCCGAGCAGGTTAGATTCAGCAAACACTACAGATGCGATGGGGCCTGTGAAAACTCTCTGTCTTCCACTAGCGCAGTGAGAATAAATTATGACAAATTACAACAGCAGTAAACAACAGAAATGCGCTAGACTTCCCAGTAATGTATTCTGGACAGGATTTTTTACATGGGGACTCAGTGAAATGACGTGCTCATCAGAACAGGCCAAATTCATTTCATGCAGCAAAATTCAGCAATTTCGGTCCAGTCTCTCCAGAACATCCTACACAGTACTATAATATAAAGATGTCATTTGAACTGATGTAGAAAATTAATTTCAGGCACTCTAACAATTTTGCATCTTTAAATTTGATAGGAGTTCTTTGCAAAACATCTGTGCTCCCCTCCCAACTAATTGCAAGCAGAGAGGAAAAAAACCCAAGCGTGATGTTTGATGCCTGCTCCAAGAGACCTATTTACACTCACTGATGCAAACACAGCTTGCTGCAAAACTTGCCAGCACTCCGGGCTTCCTACACCATTCCATTTCTGCTTGCTGGCCATTAGAGAAACGTTATGATTGAAACTGCCAGTCGAGTACGTATTAAAGCCCTGGATGCTTCTTCGAGTAAATCGCGTTGTTGTGACACACACTGACAGACTGGGTAAGGCTTGTGCTCTTTCCTGAGCTCAAGAAAAAGAGGTTCAAAAAGATCTGACTGCATGAGGGATGGCTGGAATGCCTGTCTTAATTTTGCAAACCTCTTCTTTTTCCGTTACAGAGTCCGGCTCTGTGCAGGGCTGCATGGGACCGCTGCTCTTCCTGGTTTCCGATTTTCCTTGAACTACTGAGCTAACCACAACGGACCAAGTGCAATGAACACTTTAGCCCTGAGACACGCTAAGGGGTTGTGGCATGCTGACTGCTATGAGCGCAAATGAAAATGCTCCTAGCATGCAGAACAGTTATTTTAACTCAAATGCCCCGCCTTGGAGAGTAAATGTCACCAAGCAGAGGGCTTTCTCCTATTTTTGTGTGGGTTTTAAACAGTTTATATTTGTGTACTAGACTTTAAAGGTCTTCTGCCTCTAGAGACAAAAAATAAATATTCCTCGCTTTTTGCTTGAAAGAGAGAAGGGAAATAAGTGCAGTGAGCTTTGGAGTTTCTTTTCACAGAGAAGATAAAACCTCTCTGGCACTCCCGTGGGGCTATTTATTTTAGTGATACAAGAGGACATGCTTTTTCAGTGCATCACCAAATGTGCGCGGCAGTGACATTATCTGACATATCTGAGCAGGAAACAATGCTAACGAAGGAGGAAAAGCTGAGTCGAAGTGAGTGCAATAGGGAACAACACAAGTCTTGAAGTGAGAGATCTGCAGAGCTCTTACAGGTGCTGAATGCTTTTGCAGAGCTGATGACTGGACTTGCTTGTTATTCAAGCTGCTCCCACTGAACTCTTGGCAACTGTGATGCTGTTGTCTACGTAGATTCACTGACATTTCTAAGCAAGTTTTATTCATCATTGCAAAAAGGTACATCACCTCGAGCTCTTTGCCATTATTCGTCGACATTTTTTTCTGACCCTTCTGCAAAAACCTGCTCAATTAAACACCTGAATATTTATCCAGGAGGAGTTCTTCATAAAAGCACAGTTTTACACGAAAAAATGCCCAAAACGTTAGCCAAGAGGAATATGAGGCCAAACTAAGTACTGATTTCTTCAGAACCTATGAGAATCCGTGTCTTGATTCTGGCAGCTTTCCCAGCACGTTGAACTCACAGAGGAGAGAAGAGATTTGAGTTCCTCTACTAGTTTCCTGTACTTTATATGCAGACTGATGGATAGTGCCCTTCTGCTTTGATAGCTCCATTAAAAACCAAAGCTGTCAGTCACTGGTGATCACGTATCATGATTGCTGTTACTATTTCACACTGTTATGGGAGCTATGAAATGAAATATTAGTTCAGACAGCTTTATTTACTGGCTGTAGTAATAATAAAGATTATCTGTAATAATATTTTGTAATAATACAACCTTATTATAAAGTACCTCATAAATAAAGCAGAAATTAAATGAAAGTCAGGTTAATTTATATGCATTTATCCCTGGAGCTAAATGCCTGGAGGCAAATCACACATCTCCGGGACTTTAAATTTCTGCAGCCCTAATGGCATTCCAAAAGACAGACTTTTGGTGGAGAGCTACCATCAACAGGGTGCATGATGACCTTGCAGAGGGCCTGGGACAGGTGCCACCCTGGGGAGCTTTGCTTGGGAAGAGCAGCAGAATGAGGACAGGAGCCAGGGACCAAGAATGTGCCGGGCTTGGTCTGGCAGAGGCTGGGATGGGGTGTAGAGTGCTGGCAGCCGTGCCACACCTGCTCGTGGGTAACAGCCCATGCCAGGTGTGCCAGGGCAAAGGACATAAAGGCACCACGCAGAGCGCACATCACAGCCATGGGCAAAGGCTGTAAGTGAGAGAAGCTCCAGGGTGGAAGCCAGCCACTGCCAGGTGTGCCAGGGCAAAGGACATAAAGGCACCACGCAGAGCGCACATCACAGCCATGGGCAAAGGCTGTAAGTGAGAGAAGCTCCAGGGTGGAAGCAGCGTGACCAGCCTTGCCTCATCCCTCCGCCCTCTCCACCCAGCCCCAATCCCAACGCAGTCCCCTCCAAGAGGAACGGCTCCCTGCAGAAATCCCTGTCCATACAGCAGTCTGGAGGGACGTGGAGCTGGAGTACATAGAGAGATTTCAAGGCTGCATATCTCTGTGAGTCAAGCAAGGGAGGGCAGAGCCCTGCTCACACAAACAAACAGCCCTGCTCAGCCCCAGGGGACGGCTGGGATAACTGCTGCCATGTCCTCCAGCCTGCGAAGAATGGGACTGCTGGTATGAGGAGCAAAGTCTCTATCAATATTGATAATGCTGTATTTGTCAGCTCCTCCGTGTTTGTTTTCACTTTGCTGTTATCATCCCCTAACTATATGCCATCTATCACCATTTCTCTAACATAAGCTGCCTCAGGGGGAAAACAGAGCTGAAGAGCAGTAAGAAATTTAACTCAGAATTAAACAGAAAGGGGGGAAAATTATATTTAAAAATAAAATATTTTAACTTTCTTTTGCAATAATTAGAATTTGCTCTTGCAGTGCGGTATTCACAATTCCTTTTCAGACCTTCCATCACAGTGTGGGTGAGAAGCAGGAAAATGAAAATGAGATAGGCTTAATTAAAACTGCTTAATTTATCTCATTTCTTTTAAAGAGCAAAACAGCTACTCTGATTGAAGTATTTTTATATATATATATATATATA
>NW_010422571.1:0-281 GCF_000710305.1 Buceros rhinoceros silvestris
GGCCGGTGGCGCCCAAGGAGCCGCCCACGGCCACTCTCCAGTTACCGGCCAACTTCCAGCTGCCCCCAGGTGAGTGGGCAGCCGGCCTCCCAGCTTCGGGACGGGTCGCGACTTACCTGGCGTGTCACGCTGCCTGGGAGCGGGTCGGGCGGAGGGGTGGCAGCCGTGCTTGGCCGGGAGCCTGTCGCCCTGCTCTTGCTGCGGCAGGACGGCCAGGGCAGCGGGGGAACGGTAGCTGAGGGGGGGCATGTGCCCGGGGTGCGCCGAAAGGTCGGGGCGCG
>NW_010422571.1:422-1112 GCF_000710305.1 Buceros rhinoceros silvestris
GTTCGGGGCGAGTCGCTTTTCTACCCCAGACTTGTGGGAGACGGGGTGTTAGTCAGTCTTGCAGGGCATTAGAAAGTAAATGGGTTAAATGGGATGCTTTAGCATCTGTGAGGCTTATAGCAGAGCTGGAGGATGGATCTGGAAGTCTCTGGATTAAAGCAACTTTTTACTTCGGAGGACTGACCAAAACATCAGTGGCCAAGTTACCTTGATTTGTGACTTGGGAAAGGCTCATTGCGGCTTTCGTGGAACTGTGCTGAATGAGCAGCGTGGGGAAGTGAGCGTGGGTTGGCGACTGCAAACTAACTCCCCGTGCAGTGCAAGTCACACTGCTCTTACCACCCCCACCACCTCCTAAGCTGCTCTGGGGGAGTTTTTTTCACTGTTACAACCAGGTCGACGTGAACCGTGATCGAAACAAACTATTACCCTGCATAAGGAATGTAAGGTTGAAATTTCATTGCGTTTTGCCCTTTGAAACGCTTTTTCCCAGAAAGTGGGAGTTGAAGAGTTTAGAGAGGTACCACGCTGTAGGATGTACCTCCTATAGCAGGAAAGAAAATACCCATGTAGGAATTGTGCTGATAAAGATGGCTTAATACTTTGGATAGCAGCAGTCAGCCGGCGCTCCTACCTGCACTTCCCCTCAAGAGGAAGAAGGTGCTGTTGGTTCTAAACTTCCCGCTCTTC
>NW_010422571.1:1305-8463 GCF_000710305.1 Buceros rhinoceros silvestris
GTAACTCTGATTCCACTGGACTTGGACTCGCTATATGGAGACCCCAAGACATGTAATCACTTTATGGCGATTGCTATGATTATTTTCTGCCAGGACATTGCCCTTGTTGGAGCATCTGTTGCAATTACTTTCATGGAGTATGTTACCTAAAAGGATGACTAGTTTTACATTAATTCCTGTGCTGCTCGTGCATATTTGCATTTATCCTTTTTCCTTATTTTATTTTTCCTCAATGTCTTCATCAAAGACATTCACCTCTTAAGGAAATAGGTAATGCTATCAGTAAGTTTCACTTTAGATTTCACAGCGCTCACATGATGCTATAATCTCTGGGTAGTCCGCAGTCAAGGATGAGTCTAAATCCAACCAACTTTCCTCTGAAGTGAACCATGTATTAATTTTTTGTAGTGCCCTCCGGATCTTCAGGTTTTCTATCTAATACTTTGGCTTTCTGGAATGTATTGGCATTCAGTTAAACACTTTTCCGAGAGGGCAAATGCTCATTCAAGTTGCCTGTAGTTTGGGAGCTACAAGTTAGCGAAACTTCTGTTTTTCCTTGTAGCTTGGGTTTGATTACATGAAGGGACACTGCTGCACGTCAGCTGACTTGTGTCTGGCAAAAGCTGCTGTGAGAAAAGTAGCATTGCCCTTGGGTTGCATCAGCTTGTTTTCCTTGCTTCTGAGACACAGAGCAGGCAGACCTTGTGTTGGAGGTTCAGAGGTCCTGATACTGTGCAGCACCGTGCCCAAGGAAGTGGTAGAGTCCCCATCCTTGGATGTATTTAAAAGACACATAGATGTGGTGCTTTGGGACATGGGTTAGTTTGGGACATGGACTTGGCAGTGTTAAGTTTAGGGTTGGACTCAATGATCTTAAAGGTCTTTTCCAATCTAAATTATATGATTCTGTTATTAAAAGTAACTGCCTGGAGTTTAATGCTTAAGAAGGAGCATAGAAGTTGTCAGGTTTCAAATGGGTCAGTGTTTCAGGGAAACTTGTCTAGACAAATATCCCAAGGATGATTTAAAAATGCATTCTGGCTGGAGTAAGTGTTAGTATTTTACCTCCATCTTCTACGTGGATTTAATATTTAATGAATAATGCAATTTAAATGTAGGATGAAGAGCATTAAAGCTGCGTTAGTGTCCTTAAAAAAGAAAGTGGAATAACCCACCAAATTCTTAGGCTTGGAAAGTTTGTATTTTAAATAAATTTCAAAATCTAGCCATGCAGGGTAACATACAGAAGGGAGAATGCTCTTGGTTTTGAAATCTTTGCATTCAGACTGTGAAGAAAAATGCCTACAGAAAGCATGCTTCCCGAGTTTCAGAGGGGGATGTTTGAACTGGCTCGTTCTTGGGAAGGCTGGACAGCACTGTCCTTACTGGTCCCCCTGAAGTATCTGTGAACTGCCTGTAGTCTGGAGCAGGCATTGCTTCTGTGGTCTGGGGAAGGGAGGGCACCGGGGGAGCTGCGTTTTTCCCAATGGCTTGGAGAGCAGCAGAGGTTCATGGAAGTCATGGATTTAGGCCATTCTTTCTCTTCCACTTCTACCTAACCCTCCATCTTGCCCAGAATAAAGCTCAGGAGGTGGGAAAGGCAGATGACCAGATATGACTTCTTACGTTTCTGAGGATGGATTGTCCCTCTGCCAAGTGCCACTTTAACCAGTTATCCAGGAAAGATCACTGAGCTTTCTAAGTTCTCCGGGTCTTGCAGGACCCAGACTTGCTCATGAGTAACAAGAGTTTTTCATCACCTTCTAGTGTTTTCTTCTACAAAATGCCAGTTTTCAGCTGACTAGCCAGTTGTTCAACCAGCACTGGTACTCAAGCTTTCCTCAGGGTATCTTCTGTAGTAGCAGCCATCAGGGGGGTTTAGTATGTAGTAAGACACCAGATGGAAACTGTGTCCTTCATATTCCTTCAACTCGACAGAGTCTGCCTTTGGTTGTGGCATTTTGGCCTTACATACCTCAGGTCTTGGGCTGTGTCTTACTAAATGGAGGGAACTTGCATAATTTACCACAGGGACCCTTCCTCAATTGCTTTCTTTGTTGACAAGAACACGTTAGCAGCATTTCAGAAGGCTTTGCATGCAGCAGTCTGTGGGACTGGCAGAGACCAGACCAGCACGGCAAGTGCAGTCCTGAGCTCTGGAAATGTCTTGTGTCGCAGATCACCTGCCTAAGAAGTTGTCACCTTGGTTAACTTGAGCTTAATGTTGGGGGAAAAAATGGTTGGGCTGTGCTAGTAATAGGAGTCAATAGTTAAAAGCTTCAGAAGGGGAAGGAGTGACAGGGTTTCCATGGCCCATGATGAGTGTCCATAGCTCACCTTAGTGTCTTTGGGCCCTGCTCCGCTTTGGAGAAATGGGGGATAGAAAAAGACCATAAAAATAACAAGGAGGCTGTGCCTTGGTTTTCTTTCTTTATCTGTCTTGAACTTAGTTTTTTTGTCACTTCTGTGTCTATTCCTGAGGCTTTCATTCTATCCCTGGCCCTGGAATGCTTGTTACATGTAGGTGTTGAAAGGAGAATTAGCAGACGATTCTGCTTCTCTTGTGGAGGGACAAGAACATACAGAACTCAACTAGTCATTTGGGATCCTCCGTTGGTACCTTAGGATCTGCTTACATCAGGATGCTCTTCAAAAACCTCTTCTGATGCCACTGCTGCTGGTTACACGGCGATGACAGCAGCTGCCAGTGCTCTTTACTGTAGCATCAGCTGCTGCTGGTGTGTGTTTCTGGTTTACGCTTTCTGTTACTGCTCACACCAGTGGGCCTGAACAAGCGTGGTGTCAGCAAAGAGAATTTGCCCCAATTCTGCCTTTATTTGCACTAGTAAGCTGGTGCAAAGTATGGCCACAGTATGAAGTTTCCTTTGCACCTGACTTGGAGGGGAATTGGAGGGGAAACAGGTTCTCGCTTTCTGTTTGCAGCTCAGTTGTCTAGGCTTGGATGTTTTGGCTTGGATGTTTTAGCTTGTCTCTGGCAGGTTTTCCACTGCCTGAGGCTTATCTAGGCTGATAGGGGGTAACTGTTCAGAAAGCACCACTGTTGGTAGCAGGTGGCCAGGCTGTGTGGCCAAGAGGTAGGCAGTCAGTGTCCGGACACCTGTGGGTGGGAGTACGAGTGCTGATGTGGGTATCTGAAAACTGCTGTGGGGTGGTACGGAGTCTGATCTTGTCGGGTTTCTCTTAATTGGGTGTAGAAATTAAGGTAACCTGAAGAGGTAAGGGCTGGCAAACATCTGGATGCTGCCGCCTTCTGCTTTTGAGGTTGGCCTAATACTTCTCAGGTACAGTACTCTGAATTTCCCTCTTCATCTTCTGCTTGTTATTTCTTGGTTATAAAACCGCATGAGGAATTTGATATTTTCATATTCACATCTGGCCCTTTACTTTAGAATAGGAGGAAATACCGATTTTAAAATACTTCTTTAGTTTATGTTATGTTTGGGTAGGAGGAGGCTATCTAAAGATTTCTGTTTCAACAAGACAGAAAACCTAGAAACACCTTCAAAGTCTGTAATTTCTGGATGTTGATAATGTCATGAAGTCTGAGCGTAGCACTTGTACTGTAGGGTGACCAGTAGGGGCTAAGTAATACATGGCTGCAAGCTTTTATATCCCAGTAGTGTCCTCTCTTCACCAGGTTTATCAGGGTGGATTCTTTGCCAACTTCTCTCTTCACATTGGTCATTTTTTCTTTTCTTCTGGGGAGGGGTCAGCAAAGCTTTACCAGGCTTAAGGAACTAACTCAAGCTTAGAAAAAGGGTATAGGTGTCTTCTGCTGAAAGCAGTCGAAATTTCAGCTGCCCTAGAGGACTTGATTTTGCTCTCAGGACTGAACGTGTCTAGCAAAACAATGCTTTTGTATCATTAAATGCACAGCCCTGTGGGAATTAGGATTTAAATCTCAGCAGCAGATATAAAGCTAACTTCCGGTTTTATGATTTTCACAAAAAACCCAGATGTGCTCTGGATACTGAAGCACTGAAATATGATGCTCGGTAAAATTAATGTTAAAAGCTGTTCAGATTTTACTATCAGTCTGAGTATATTGCAAAGAATTACAGCTACAGGTTGGTGAATAGTAAACTTCTCTTAATTCTTAGGAGAGCATGTGAACTTGACTTCTGTTGCTTTTGCAGTATTTAAAGGACCCTTCAGCTTGTAACAATAAAATTAGCATCACCCCTACACAAGTGACAGCTGGAAGAAATAATAATTATATTTCAGCCTTCTTTTTCCAAAGATGCTGATAAAGTAGGTAAGCTCTTGAGTTGAGTAGTTCGCCATGCCAGGGTTTTTTTAAGTTCTCTAAGATAACTAAGTGTTTGTCATGCCATGTGGTAGAAATCTGTGCTGTGTTTAGTGGGTAGGATTGTATGTTACAGTTGTATGTGCAAATTTTTCTGCTATAAGTTGCAAACTTCTACCAACTATCGAAAATGAATAATTAATACTGCCCTCACCACTTGGAAAAAAACCCAAAGGCAATTTTTTTTTTTTTTATTCTTTTTGCATGAAGCTTCTTCTCTGAAAACTGTTATGATTTCAGGAGACAAATGTATATAATCTGCAAAGTGGAAGAGATCACAATAGATGTTTCAAAGTGGTTTGCTCTTCAGGTTTAAGGTCTGTTCTGCCATCTGGGTCACCTTTAGAACAAAATCCACATACGAGTATTTTCCACCAGAGCCTTGAGGAAATAGTCTCTGACTGCAACTGAGGCAGAGTAAAAATGGCAGCAGATGGAAGGTTGTTACTAATGAGCAAATCCGTTCAGCCTGGAGAACTCCTGAAGCTCCATAATCTTACTGGGGTGATTTGGTGAACTAAGAACAGTCAGATGTTATGATAGCACTTGGTTTCCATAGCTTGCATTCGGAGGCCTCTTCTAGTGCACAGTCGCAGTTTGGCAGAGGCAGAGGAGGTGGCTTTGTTAGTACTGGCTGCTCCTAGGAGTTGCCTGGGAAATTGAAGTTTCTTGTGTGAATCTCCAGGCCAAATTAACAAGTGGGTGAAACAGCAAGCTGTGGTTGGCACAACACCTGTGGACCTTCACTTGCTGCTTGCCCAGTGGGAGTTGCCATCTAGTTCAAGTGAAGCCCTCGAAGCCAGGTCCAGCGGACAGCTTGGTGGTGTAATACTAAGTAGTCTGCTTGAGGCAGTCAGTGGTCTGTGTTGAAGCGAGTAAGTGTATTCAGAACGCCTTTATATATGGCTTGAATACTAGTTGCTTGACAAATATCACAGAGTTTTGGTGACAGTTTCCACAGCATCTTTGTAGACAGAAATTAATGCTTCCATGAAGGTTTTGCTGTCTTCTACAAGAACTTTTGTTTGCTCTGTCTCACTTAGAGCAAGGTGGTAATCAATGTTAAAATTCAGTGTTAGCCTTTGCTTGCCCTTCTGAAATAAGTGAAAATGCATCTGACAGAGAGGTGAATACCTACTTTCAGAGGAAATTAACTGGAATTCAATCTTTTGTCACCATGTGAACACCAAGGAACCAAGTGTCTCATTGTGAAATTAATCTGGATTAATTGAGTTGATTCTGCTCTTATTTAAAGGAGGCAAAGATTTAAAGGAGGCTGATCTTGTCCTTAATTAGAATTCTATCAAGGCACTAGTTACATTTTTAGCATCTCTTAGTTTAAAATTAAGATTTATAGTTCAACAGTCTGTAAGTTTCAGATTTCTCTCTTAACAGTTTAGGAGCTCACAGTGTTCTAGAACTGGTAAGTGCAGTTCTTCTGCAGTTCTTCTTCTGCATACCTTCTGGTCCTTGTAAAGCTGTGTGCTGTATATATACGGCTGCAGTGTGCCAAGCATCTAACTTGCGGTTTAGAGAGTTTGGCTCTGCTGAATAATAGGAGTACACAGCAAACTAGGTGAGGGTGTGGAGAACAGATTCACTGCCTTTTTCCGTGCGGTGTGGGAGTTGCCTTGAAATAAGGAAGTGACTCTTTGGCTCCTTGGAGGTACTACTTCACTGCCTTCAGCTGAGACCTCTGCAAATACTTGAAGCTTCTTCATAAAGTAGCTTGCGTCGTGGAGAACTCTTAAGTCAGATCATGTTATCTGCAGATGATCCTGAAACTGATTACTGGGATAGGAAAGCAACCAAGCCTCAAGTTACAAAGTTGCAGACCACAAAGATGAGCTGGGGAGATAATGATGGGGAATGATCCTGCTTGCTGAAAGATGTGGCCCAAAGACAAGAACTAGATGTTCTCACGCTATCAAATAAGGCTGCCTTGTGGAATGCAGCATTGGCCAGAAATTGTGTTTGCCTACCCATAATAAAACCAAAAACTCTTGGAATTCGAGTAGAAACAGTAGTGCCATGATGGAACTATGCCTGGAAAACATGGGCACTGTGGGGACCCAGTTGCTGCTCTGTTAAATAGAGATATCCACCTGGGCATCAAAATGCATTTGTGAGCAGCTAGTCCCCAATAGCCGAGACAAGACTTACTGATTAAGTAGTGTGAAATTTGGCTTTAGATTTTTGTATTTTTAGCATTTTGGGTCTAGTTCCTGGAGAAAGAGAGGGAGAAGGGATGTTTAGGCTCATAGAAGAAAACCTTCATCTCTTTCCTGGCTCCCTGTGCTTGGAAAGGCTGTGCCTGTACTGGGCATCTCAGGAGCTGGTGCCCACTGTTCGTACAGAATCTTGCTAGAGAAAGGTTGGAGTTACTGAAGGCAGCAGCCTTCACTGGGACAGTACATCCTTTGAGCTGTTAGCGTGACAGAGTTGTGGGTGCCTGGTGTTTGAAAAACTGCTCACAGCAACCCAGGCAATCTGGGAAATATTAATGCTAGTGAAGTGATGCTATTGACTGGACAGTGATATCTATGAACAAGGCTAGTCCCTGGCTTTAAAAAGGTGGTATGTGGCCAGATATCTGAGGCTGATGCAAGCCTAAGAGTTGTACACCGAAGTCTACAGGAATCTGCAGTGCAGTCGGTGTTTGCGCAGTTGCCAAACATGCAATCAACTTTGTTAAAGAACTTGTGGGTGTAACACTGTATTGTATTGTATTTATTGTCTCTGTACTGTTGTAGCATGAAGGCATATTGAGATTATGCCCTTTGAACTCTTCTCCTGACCTGGAAATTCATGAATTCCATATCTGTAGGGAA
>NW_010422571.1:8570-32362 GCF_000710305.1 Buceros rhinoceros silvestris
AGGGAAAAGGAGGTGTCTTTCATTGCAGCTCAAACCCAGGCATCTCACTGTGACACTACAATATCTACACGTTAGTCACTGGTCCAGTGTCATTGCTGCAAAATTGCAAGACGAAATTAGTATAGAAACTTCCCTGGAACAGAGGGAAAGGGCGTGGAGACTGATTTCTGTGATATATAATTATTTGGTTAGTGAAACAACATGTTGTGTTGGGTTTATGCCTGGTGGGGTTTTGGTAGTGGTGGAGGGGGTCTACTAGCATGGCGTGTGTAAGAAGGGTGGAGAATCTCCCCCAGCTCCAAGTAGGACCCACCTCTGGTGAAGGCGGAGCCAGTCAGTGCCTCTGTGATAACGTATTTAAGAGGGGAAAAACCTGTGGATGTGTTCTTTTGTTTTGAGAGCTCATTTGTTTAGGAGAGGAGTGGCATGTGAGAGAGAGAGACAACCATGTGGACACCCAAGGTCAGTGAGGAAGGAGCGGGGGAAGTACGCTGGAGCAGCCATTCCCCTTTGGCCTGTGGTGATAGGGCAAGCTGAGCCCTTGCAGCCCATGGAGATCAGTGGTGGAGCAGAATCCTATCCCACGGAAGATTCCACGCTGGAGCAGGGGACTGCTCCCAAGAAAGGCTGTTACCCTGAGGGAAGCCCATACCAGAGCAGTTCATTGGTGGGAGAACTGCAGCCTGTGGAAGAGACCTGCACTGGTAGAAGTTCATGGAGGACTGTCTCCTGTGGGAAGGATACCATGCTGCAGCCTGTGGAAGACTGTGAGGAGTTTTACCCCTGAGGAGAAAAGAGTGCCAGAAACAACATGGAATGGACTGGCACTAACCGCAACTGCCATTCCCTGCACCCTGCACTGCTTGCGGGGAGGAGGTTGCAGAGCTTGGCCTGGAAAGAAGGGAGGGGTGGGGGAAGGTGTGTTTAAGATCCATTTGTGTTTATCACTGTCCTACTCTGATAAAATTGGTGAATTGGTGGTTGTTTTATTTCAATTAAATTGATTTTGTTTCCCCAAGTCAAGTCTGTCTTTTGCCTGTGACTCTTAATTGGTGAGTGAACCCTCCTTGACCTTTGTTTAGAACCTGGAGCCTTTTATTATATTTTTTTCCTCCCAGAGGTGGGTAGGAGTGAGTGAGTGGCTGTATGGTGGTTTGTAGCTGGCTGGGTGGGCCTAAACCACAACATGTGTGAATGGAATGAACTGGTTGAGAGCTGGGATATGTGGTGAGTGATTCAGGTTGCTGTTGTAACGCTGTTGATTATGGGTTGATCACTGCAGAATTTCTGTCGCATCAATTAAAATTGACTTCTAAAGTTTGGAACAATTGGTACAGTGTAAAAAGCTTTGTCAGTGTAGTGTGCAAGCTGAACAACTCAACTTGACCCGTATGGTGCAGATGAGCCCTTTATCCTGCTTGTCTTGGAAATCTAAGAGCAGGCAGAGGTGTTTTCCTGAGAAAAGCCCCAAACAGGCAATCTTTGTGACTTCGCGGAAGATCCGTTGTTCAAAGTCAGTTGTATTTAAGAATAGAAGTTAGAGCTCGTCATTGGAAGCCTGTGATGAGGTAATCCTGGGTGGATGACAGATCTTTACTGTAGCTTCGTTCCTAAGATCTGAGAAACACAGCTAGATGTCGCCTCCCGATTAGGCTGTCATCTTTGTTTCTTCTTCTTCTTCACTGCAGAAATCTGCTGTAGATATCTAGGAAAACTAAAGTTCCAAATGAGGGTCATGGGAATTAGTAGTTCTCCAGCATGCAGTACAATCCATGCTTCGTCTGAAAACATATAGCCCCAACATATTAGAAGGGTTATATAAGTCATGTAGAAGTCACTTCAGTATTTGACTTACCTTGTGGTGTCATTCACAGTATTTCATTAACATTTTCCACCTCTTCAACCAGTCTTTTACTTCAGTCTTTTACAGCCAGTCTACAACGTAGGAACCGATTGATAGGATCACTGCCTAAACAGTCTATGTCTCTAATAATGCTGTGACTGTCTTACTGAGTCCTGTAATGCGTTTTTGGAACTTCTAAGTGACCTGTTCTGTGAGGCTCAGTAAATGGGATTCAAGAAGAGAAAAATTCTTTTTTTTTAAAAGATCTCTTTAGAGAGGAAGACTACTTTCAAAGCTGTTGCATGGATGAGTGGTATTTGGCCCTTTATTTTCTGAATTCCAAGTCATTCTAAATAGTCAGGTTAAGAAACTTAAATATTCCTCTCCAGTGGCCATTTAATTACATTCTAAAATATCCCCTTTAAACTTGGTCTTACCATGTAACTGTCTTGAAAGCTATCCCTTTGTTTTGAGTAGATCAGTGAAAGAATGAGATTTGTTTAGGAACAGCAAGCACTGAAACATTGCTGTTGTTTTAAGACATTTTTGTTGTTATTAAGCTGTTCGCTTACTGATTTGGGACCCGTGAGGGTCATTTAGCCCTGTATTTGTAATTGGTGTTAAACTTTACTAAGGTTGGCATCACATCTGATGCAGGCACCCCTTGTTTTGATATAAGCAGCTCTTTTGAAAGCAGCTCTTGTAGCTTGTGTTCTCTTAAATGAGTTGGGTCTCGTGTAGTTGGTTCTTGCTTGAATTTTATTTTAGAAGCAAGAGACTTCTTTTTGTTTCCTCTTGTTGCTCCCCAGCCAGCAATTCTGAAGAGCTGTTGTGGTGAGCAGTTGTATTCTGTAACCGTGTAATCGAAGCGGTATGGTGTATCTCCACCTGAGCAAGCCTGCTGGCTGGTTCATCTCAGGAAATTCCTTCTGGATGCTCCCCTTCAGAAATGTCCCCAGGCTTGGCTAATGTGCAAATAATGTAATGGTGGAAGTTGCCCTTAAGGTGGGACGCTTTTAGCATACATTGGTGTAGAGTGCTGCTGGATGAAACCCTGAACTTTGGTTGGCAGCACAGCTGTATGGTAACAACAGTGGTTTCCACCATGCAGGTGGCCTTATGTACAATGACATAAAAGGATCTCTGCCATGATCCCACAGCATCTCGTTCATGTCTTTGGTGAGATTTTTGCTTTTCTCTAGTTGCCTGGAAGTGGCTCTGCCTGCTCACCTGTGTTTCTTGATTCCTTGGTTGGATGCTGAACACAGCTACAGCTTAGAAAATTTGAAGTGCATTATAACCAAATTCAGAAAAGCTGGATTTCCATGGCTGGTGGTGTTGGGTGAGCAAAAATTTACAGCAGAGGTGTCTCAGGTTTGAGCAGAAAATGGAAGTTTAATAGAGGACCTCTGGTTTTCCATGGCACACAGTGCTGGCATGCCTAGGTAGAGGCTGTTCTGGGTGGTGGCTGCCTGAGCTTTGCAGGAGTGATGCCAGGTGCTTTCTCTGGGACAGGGTTCCCAGAGCCCCTGTTCCAGGAGAAGGCAAGTCACTGGGGAGAGAGGTTATAGAACGCTGTGAGACCTCTTCAAGGTGAGAAGGTGTAGTGTGAGTCCTTCTGCATAGCTTTGGTGGAAGTCGAGCTGGCTTTCAGTTGTTGGTTCCTTCTACTCCAGCCTTTCCACAGGACTGCAGCCCAAGAAAGGTGTGCAGGAAACTAAGGGCTGCGAAATAGCTGATTTTATCTGCCTGCTCTGGCACTCAAGAAAGATAAATCACTTTCCAAAGGATGATTTTGGCAGGACAGTCAGAATATCTAGATGGAAGTCTCAATTCATTGTAAAAAGGGCTGTTCGTTGTTCTGCGAGAGACAAACAAATCTTCCAGTGAAGCCTGTTAGAACTAAATCCCTGCTGGTAACTGGTCACTTATGTCTTCTCATTTTGATCTGGAAACAGGAATAGCCTTGTAGTCACAAAGGGATTGTGCCTTACTGTCAAACTGAGTGAGTGGTGAGGTCTTTCCTGTTCTCTGAAACAACTTCAGTGAAACTATGTCGCAGTTTGAAAAGGGGGGCTGTTTCCCACCGAAAGGAAATGCGACAAAGTAGTGTCTGTGTGTCGGCTGGGAAACAGCCAAAGCTCACACAGAAAACTTTCGATGCTCGTTAACGTGCTGATAAGCCGTTAGTGAGCTCATTAGGGCTTCAGTTGGCTAAGGAAATGATAACACACAGGCTATGTATATGAAAGTTAGAAGCAGGAAAGTTTAATGGTGCAGACGCCCTTGAAGTTAAAATCATTTTTGAAGTTAAACCAGACTGGAAAAGGGAGAGAAAGAGATAAGGGAGAATAGCTAAAGGTGTACAGTTACATAGTGTACAGTTCTCCCATCGGACTGATTCCCGCCGCTTATAAACTTCGCCCCACAATGGCTCACCATACCAGGGGCGGGGGGGAAGGAAAAGTCCAGCCCATAGCCTGTCCACCTGACGAAGAAGCTCTTGATAATGGGTTCTCCTGAAGCAAACCTTTCATGCAATTAAAACATAGTCCTTTTCTCCTCTGGAGTGGCTGGCGAAAACTCTTCTCTGCCAAGGATAGCTTTTCCCAGTCTCCCACACACACACACACCTGCGCCGCGGGCTGGCCAGGTCGCGTCTTAAGGGAATATTTTCAAATTCCACTGCGCGTAGGGGCTACTTCATCCGCCGCAGGGACAAGGGGTACCGCTGGGGCCATCCATCAGGGCAAGACAGTTCATTAGACCACCCCCGCCAGGAATCGGCAGTAAACGGAGAAGGTCCTACCCATGTTGAAAACTCTTCTCTGCCAAGGATAGCTTTTCCCAGTCTCCCACACACACACACACCTGCGCCGCGGGCTGGCCAGGTCGCGTCTTAAGGGAATATTTTCAAATTCCACTGCGCGTAGGGGCTACTTCATCCGCCGCAGAGATAAGGGGTACCGCTGGGTCCATCCATCACGGCAAAACAGTTCACACACCACCCCCACCGGGAATCGGCAGAAACGGGGAAGGTTCTACCCATTCTGCAGAAGGAGTCTTTTACTGCTTCAGGGAAATAGCAGGTCACCGACGTGTCTTTCTCTCCTTGATAAAGGTTTCCAGCCCGGGGGCGTAAGATTCAAGAGTCCTGCGCGGCATATCTGAGAGAGCCGCAGCACGGACAAGATAGAGAGGAGGGCAGATAGAGCAGAGGGGAAAACAAGATGGCAAAATGGCGTCGAATCTCCCAACAACATCCCCTTTTATGAGCTCATTCCGGAGAGGAGTGTTGTCCTTCCCGGAAGCTTGGGAGAACCACAGCTCTCTGGGAAGAAGAAAGCCAGACAACAGAGGAGCATCCGGTTGCTCCATGTTGAACCCGGGACAAACTATCAACCTGTGTATTATCCTGTAAACGGTGCTTTTGTGGAAGTGCCACCTAAAAGAGGGCACTTTCAGCTTTACAAAGATGCCAGGTTGCTGTTCAGTAACAGCTGGTGCTGATATTTTGGTTGCAGGTTGCAGGTATCTTTAATGCCATTCTGAGCAATGTTAGCTGAAACTTCATTGTTTCACCTGTTGAGAGGGGTTTTTTTCCCATTTTCCTGTGGACTTGCAATGACTGCAAGACCTGATCTGTTGTCATGTTTAGTTAGTCAAAAATTAAAATTGCCTTGCAGTGAATGTGAAAACAGCTCTTGATAAGAAATTCTATCTTTTGTTTGTTTGTTTGTTTTCCCAAGCACTTCATTTCTGATAGTAGCATCTTGGAAGCTGTCTGAGCCTGTGTGATGTTTACTTTTGCCTGCTCTTTCCTCATTTCACACACGTGGTGTAGGAGACTTAAGGCATTGGTTGTTGAGTGCTGTGGAACCGTTTCTGGCAGGAGACAGACATCTCCTGTGATCTCTTGGAGTCTGTAATATTGACTTCAATGTTGGGTTATTGTTTTTATTAAAAGTCAGGAAGGGAGTATTGAAAGATTGAGTGTATTTTCAAGTTGTGAAAATGTATGTAAATTGTAGCAACCAGAAGTAAAAAATACAGGCTGTTCTTAACAGCTTTCAAAATGTTTCAAGCAATTTGTTTACTGTCAGTTTTGGACATTAGGTGGTAACTGCCCAGAACTGTGTGTTTTGTGTTTGAAGTGAGATCTTGTAGCTCTTCACTGGATAGATCTGTACTATGACAGTTGTTTCAGATTTGCCTTCAGCTTTATTTGTGCTAGCATCAGGCATTTACAGTATTAATCCTACAAAAGCAGCAGTTAGTAGATTACTATTATATTGATTGTGTTGGGTTTGGAGTTCTAATTCTGCTAATGGTTGCAAAAAGCTACTGCCATAATAGTGGAGTATGATGGAAACTCTCCCCATTCAAGTGACTAGATGGTGGGATACTCTTCAGGCAGGGTCTCCATCTCTGGCAAGTGCTAACTGAAACTTGGGAATAGTAGTGCAAAAAAACCTCCAACGCTATAATTGAACTGATGGTGCTGTTTCTGGTATGCAGTATGATACAGAGACGTAGAAATAGTGCTTCTGTCAGTTTGGCTTAAAAAACAAATGTAATGAGTACTGACAAAATATACAAATACAGGAAAATAAAACACTTAATGCATTCCAAATGTCCAAAGGAATTAAATGATAGATTTATAGGTGCCTTCTCAAAGAGTAGCGCTAGCAATGACATTTTAAAGCGCTTAGAAAAGCCTAAAACCTCTAAGTAGCAACATTTTTGCCATCCCAAATGTAGACCTAGAGCAGAGAGAAATGCTATTGCTATCAAAATGTGTGTTATCGTCAGCTTGCTCTCTTCCCCCAGAATTTTCATAAACATGTCATGTAATCAAGGAAAAAAATGCCCTTTTTCTGACTGATGATAAATTGTATGCCGTGGATCACTGTCTAAATTGACGTGAAAAGAAAATCGGAAGTCTGATATATTTTCTATGATTCTGAGAATTCACTGATTAAATTAAAAGATCCATCTGTACTTAAATGTAATTATAGTCAAGACTTCAGTGGAGGAGAAGAAAGCTGAGTTGTCAGATGGAGTAATAGTATTTTTCTGAATCTGCAACTGTCTTATATGTCTCCCCATCTAGTAAAGGCTCCTTGAGAAAGGAAGGAGTCGTATAGATGCTACTCCTGCAGTCTGGGTTTGTGAGTGCTGTGTAAATGGCAGTATGTTGGTGTTACAGAATTTTATACCAAGTTCTGTGTTACCTTGCAATATCCTCTTACTTTTTTAGATGTGGAGGATGAAAAGATGTTTCTAAGCACGTGGTTATAGCTTGATCTCTTTGTTCTTCAAACAAAACCAAGCAAAAATACCCAAGACCCACTGATGGAGCTTGTGGCTTTTCCTGTTGCATTCATTTGAACTCAGACGGAAGCAGTGTTTTACGTTGTATTGTACAGCAATATGTTGACAGCTTCCAGACTAACCAGCTAGTTAAAAGACCATTTCGTTGATGCAGTCTTTTTTTATACTTGGAAAGGTGATGCGTGCATGGAAGATCTGGGATTCTTTGGGTATTGGATAGCTTGCCAGAAAGTTTAATGCAGTGCCCCAAAAATATTGAGGTGCTCTTATTTATGTATCTGGTATTCTCCTGTACCTTTCTCTTATGCAGAAGGCCTTTGATAAGTGACATGCTCCAGGATAGTGCATTTAGTGGTGAACTCTGCAGCAGCTGCTGTTGGAAGTAAAGGAGGTGAGATACCAGCAAAGGTAGGGTGCTCTGTAGCTCCCTTGAAGAATCTGAAGCTGTTCAGACCAGGAATTCAGCTGGCATTTTCTATTTCTAGCTCTGATGGTCTGAGTTTTCCTGAGCCTAGCCCTTAGGGGGCTGGGGAAAAGGAGGTATTGGTAGCTGAATGGTTTCCAAAAGCAGAGAAGATGGGACTGTGTTGTGGCATCTGACTGATTCTCCTCAGGGTGATTTTAATTTGAAAGCTTTAGTAAAAATGTTCCTTGTTTGTTAACTGTTTAATTGTTTGTCATTATGGCTGATGGGGTAGGAGAAAGGTGGTAGGAGTTGGCTGTGATGGGCTGATATTGCTGCAGGTTTGAAAGGAAAACAAAAAAACAAGGAAAGTCGTCAAATGTTTTTTCTTCCCCTTCCCATTGGAATCTCCCACTTTGGCTGTAAGCTGCTGTTATTAAAACAAAGCATTTTATTGCTTTTGGACAGACCCTTGAGAGAGGGACAGCTTCAGTTGTGTGCATGGCCTTGGCTTTCATTAGAGACCGCTGCCCCTTGACCGCGGGGGGTGGTCTTGATATGGGCAGGTCACCTGATATTGATCAGGCTTCAGTTTCCTTTGCAGGTTTCTTTAAACCGTATCTTCACCTGTAAGTGTGTGGCTAGGTGTTCAGAATGAAAATATATAGAGGCAGCCAAGTGTGGCAGTGGTGATGAACTTTAGAGGTTGAAGAACTGCTGAAAGAAGTTACTGTTCAGGTAATCCCAGAGTGTGTGGGGGAAGCATGTCTGTCTTTTTAACATCCAAAATATCTTTTTGACTCACAGGATGAACTGCTTTGCAATTTGCATCTTGTATGCACGTAATGTTTCAATGTGGCTGTCTAGTAAAGTTTTTCTCTTGACTTTAGAAATTGTTTTCTGTCATAAAATGCAGAGTAAAGCTGATGTACTGTTAGCTCTTACATTTCTTGGCAGCTTACATTCCTTGGAGTGGGAAACTAAATATTACATTATCTTATCAGTGTGGTCTAGTTGCTTCTTCCACAGAAGCATAGGAAAGCTGTAATATCGCTTCATTTCTAACAGTCTGGATGTTTTCCTCCAACAGGAACTGTTCTTATCAGAAGCAGTAGTGGCCAACTAATGCTGGTATCTCAACAAGCAATAGCACGAACTCAGAGCCAACCACAAAATAACACAAATGTGAGACCATCTGTACCGACCAGCACACCTGCAATCAGAATATGTGCTGTACAGGTACCTTCCCTCATAGCTTTCATTTGACATAGCTGTATGTTATGTAGTTATATCAGGGTCTGCAAGTAAATTATGGAGAGTTAAATAAGTATTTGAAGACTTCATGAACAGCATGATGGTGTTTGGTTTTGCACATAAACATAGCTGTGTGCTCTGCTTTCTCAGTTTGAAAAATCTGCTAGCCCTTATATATGGTATAGGTTAAATTAAGTAATTCATCTCTGATGATGATGTGAAAAGTTTTGGTTCAAAACAAACTGAACAACCCCAAAACAAAAAAACCTTCCTAAATGATTACTGCTAGTAACTGCAACCTTGCGATTCTCTTTTGGGATACTTCTCTAAAGCTGAGTGACCTTTCCCATGTCCCCAGCATGTTCCTCCTTCCCTAAGCTCTGCTGGCTGTTTGCTTCCATCTCTTGCCTTGTGGTCAACATGTAAGACTAAGAGTGGGTACAAAAAGTAACCATCTGCGTATTTCTTGCCAACATGCTCATGCTTTAACTGCATTGCATCTAAATATCTTTGAATCTGTTCTACCAGTTTAATAACTGGTAGACAAGTAGCTTTGAACAATGTTTAAACTGTATGGGGTATGTGAATGATGCCTGTATTGTTACTGTAAGAGTGGGTGTATTGATTTATATCAGACAAGAGCAGGTACTAGCTTCAGTGTCTGTTTTGTCATTTACTTTTCTGACAAGTGTTCTCTGTACGTGGGGGTTTTTATGTTTGGATTTGGTTTTTTTTTTTCAAGAACTCTGGCACCCAGTTACTAAAGACAGTTGCAGCTACTCCCGTGAAACCGTTATCTCAAACAACAAATGCTGTGGCTTCTACTCTTCGGCCACCTGCTGTAATACAGGTAGGTGACAAGCTTTAGAGTGCAGTGAAATAAGCGTAAGTGACAGTGAGAACCGAAGAAAATACGGATGCATTCCTGTTATTTCTAACTTTAATCTGGTATTCACTGAGCTGGTAACTTTTGTCTTCATGATTAGTTCTTTCCTGAATGTCTCTTTTTAAATGCATAATTTAATTATGCTTCTGTCGGTGTGTATCAGCTCATATTCTCTCAGTACAGTAGAAAGCACATGAACAGTAGATAAAATAAACAGTTCAGAGAGCCATTACCAGTGCTTTTGTACCCTGTGACACAGCTCCTTCAAGTCAAGCTCTAGCTGATGCTTTTCTGGGAGATGGAGGCTTCCTAATGGTCCCTCCTGTTTGGGTTCCCTGATTCCTTAACAAACAAAGTATACTTGACATGTTGTTGAGGAGAAAATGAGCTGTCTGCACTAGTCAAGCTGTATTTCAGTTCTACGCGTTTTCTTTTTTATTAAAAGCAGAAGGAAGGTCATAGCTGAAGACCTCTGTTCTCTAACTGAATTTGGTTGACAGGTTCCACAGATATGACTATAAATAGACAGTGATTGGAAATGCCTCATTATTTTTAGATAGTGTTTTTTGTCTTATTTCCTAGGTCTTATTTCTCTTTTTCTGGAGAAAAATGTTGTAGGATTCTTCTGAAGAGGCTCTTGCTAGCTGTAAGGTGTAAGACTTCTCCTAGACACAATTCTTCCTCTCTAGGGGAACAGAGTTCTGGATAAGCAATGTGATGAAAAGAAAACTTGCAGCCCAGATATTCTGTTCTTCTCATAACCTGGAGGGGAAATTGGGAAGAAATGTGGCTTGCACATATCTCTTGTGAACAAGACAGGAGGGAGACTGGGCTGTAGTGGTTGACCAAGCACTCAGTAAGTGAGCAGGATCGGTCATTCAAAAAAATGTGCTGGATGTATGTTCTTGACCTTAAGGGTGTTTGAAGGACTGAGGGGTATGTTTGCTGACAGTGGTAACTAACAGTCTGCCTTACAAATTTGTACTCCTGCTGTTCTCCTGTATCAGCAACTGAAAAAGTACTCACAGTTCTGTCTGTGATCTTTTCTCTTCCTTCTCACTCCAGATGGATAATGTGGGGCTAAAGGGGAAAACCCAGAGGCCTCTCTTAACAGGTTTTCTGTTTTTTAGAATGGAAACAACATATGCTTTGTGTCTAAGAACAGTAACACGTATTCCTTACCCACTTTTATTTTGGAGTATTAGCTTGCAAACCATGTGCTTGTGATGTATGTGTGAAATTCTTTAGGATATAAAAGCAATAGTCATCTACTGTACTACCCTTGCACTGGGGAAAAGAGGTGAAGGTAAGGATTTCTTCCATCTGATGGATGAAGGTGCCTGCAT
Organism: Buceros rhinoceros silvestris; assembly: GCF_000710305.1. Classification (NCBI taxonomy): domain Eukaryota; kingdom Metazoa; phylum Chordata; class Aves; order Bucerotiformes; family Bucerotidae; genus Buceros; species Buceros rhinoceros. The sequence goes on from NW_010422571.1 coordinate 19,637, forward strand.
CCTCACACTCTCATGTGGATAAACATCGAGATTCATCGTGCTATTAACTTCTCCTTTTTTAACTTACATCTACCTTTGGCTTGTTTCTTCTGTACCTTCTTAGTTCTGTTTTGATGTGATCAACTTAACTTGTTTTCTTCTCTTTAAAGAGGTAGATATAGACTATTTTTTGTAAGCCATATTTTTTTCCATTGTAGAAACAAACACTTCTCAGTGAGCCATAGGGCAGGAATTAACCAGCAGGAGTGATGACTCTAGGAAAAACTGTTTTGTTTGGAGTGGCTTCCTTGGAGCCCCTCTGTTTTGTAGAGGATTTTGCAAAGCCCTCTGTACAGGCTCCTTGTACAATATTGAGTAAATAGGTGCAATATGGATACATCCTGCCATCACAGGGCCTCTTTGCTCCTCACCCTAGGGTGGACAAGACGAGAGTGCTGACAAGAGAGCCCATGCATAAGGTTGCGGGAACTGTCTGGGGAAAGGAAGGAAAAGCCCTTGGGTCTGATTTTGTTGACGGTTCTAAAAGAACTTGCTAGTGTTAGTCTTGTCAGCTTTTTGAGGTCACAGAAGAGAAGTGTTGTTGTGGAAGTGTCATGTCATCATAAAAAGTGGGAGAACAAATAATCCTTGGCTTCGTTGTGTATCTCCTGTTCTGTGTGAAGTACAACTTGGAACACTACTATCGGCAAAACCCTTTCTAGTTGCTGACTCCAGGATTAATCTTGTCATCTACAAAAATATTTCAGTTTTTCGACATTCCTGAATGTTTAAGCTCTGAGGTCAGACAAATTACCTGTACGTTTTTATTTTCTTACCTTCTTCCCAGATGGGGTAACGAAGCTGCAAAGTATCTAATTAGCATCATGCTGGGGCACTTTCATTTAGATGCAGAGCGCTACTTCTCTTGAAATTACTTCAAAATATGCAGGATTAATGTCATTTTTTTGGCGACTGTTTCTCTGTTGTTCGAAGTGAGAATGAGAATTGTCAGTAGTGAAAAAGGTTGAGGGCAGATGACAGAAGATAATTCCCATATACTCATCTTCCTGGGAAAAGGGTCCAGCAGACTTCCTGTTGTTCCTTCCCTCAGCTGATAAAATGCCGTTCTGGTCTCGATGTGTAAACATGCTGGAATTTGCAAGAGATCAGCTCCTGTTAACCTCATGTTTTTGATTTTTTTTCAAAGCCCAGGGCATAGCAGCTTGACAGATCTTTACTCTGTCCCCTTCCGTCTTCCTCCCGTCCATCTGTTTGTGGGATTCTCGTGCCCAGTTTGCCTCCCTGTGGTCTTAGAGCTGTTGAGCCTCATCCTTGGAAGAGGCAGTGGTAGTGGCAAAGATCCTGCAGAGAGCTATTAAAGTGTTACCAACACTGGGAGCCTAAGCTGGAAGACTTTCTGGTAGCTGCCTGCTTCTTTCACATCAAGCTGGCAGCAGCCTGGAAACAGTGGGGGACCCACTGAGGGAAGAAAAAAAAGATTATAAAAAAATTACAAAAGTGCCAGTGTTTTGCTTTAGCTTTAAATGTTGGTTCATTAATATTCCTTGTCCTGGAAGATTTAAAAGCCCTTGGATATTCTGTGTGATGCTTGTCCAACTGTGGTTAGCTTTTGTCTTATCCATGGTAGCGTAAGTTAGATTTTTGTGTTTGCTGTCTCATCATTGATGAAATTAGTAAGTATTAGTTTGTGGACTAAACTAGGGTGTTGAAATGTGTTAGAGTCAGTGAAAGCAGTTGTGTTGTGCAGATCTGAACCTAAAATTCGGCCTATAAAACCAGACCTTCACTTTCTCATGAGTGGTTTGGAGAAAAAATGACACCCACCTTCAGGTTTCAACTGCTAACCTGGAACTCTTCTCTGTAACCTGCAGTTTCAATCTAGCTTTTTAGTTTGGAAGTTGAGAAAGTAGTGGGTTTTGTAGAGGCACAGTCTTTTACTCAACTTTCATCATGTTGTATCAAAAGAACTTTGTTGGGTTCTTGGGGTACATTGGTTTGTTTATTTTGGGGTTGGTTTTCTTTTTTCTTTTTTTTTTTTTTTTTGCTGCTTTTCTTCTCTTTAAAATCTGAAGGAGAAATGCTTTAGTCAGTTTTCCTTTGGATCTGCTGTTTAGCCTGGTTTGCAAAGGAGAGAGGCAATTGTGTTCTTACTTTTTCCTGAACCTTCATTACTCTCCTGTGGCTGGAGCTTCTGAATCTATTGGTAAATTCTATTGAGATTTTAAAAAGATGTCTCAAAATAATGGAATTTTTTGAGGGTTTGAGTCAGGCAGAGGAGAGGGAGATCCAAATTTCTGCCCACAAGGAAAAGGCAGGAAGAACTTGTTAGGCATATTTGCTCAGCTGGCTGCTTCTGCTGGCACATCTTTCCAAAAATGGACACGATGTCTTGTGCCTATTGTGCACGTGATAGAAAGAGTAAGGAGTCTTGTGGTTGGGAGAGGAACTGCAGGGGAAGGAAGTAAGTTAAATAATCAGTTAGGGTCATCTTTATCTTCAGAGTAGTATCACCTGGCTTAACATTGTTGAAAATTAATCTTAGACTATAGGAGCCTGGCAAAGTCAATACATTGGTTTCTTCAAAACAACCTTACCTTTCTCCCTTCACTTGAGCTTAGAAGCAGTGCTTCAGTCTGGGTAAGCCTTTGTCATTTTTTCCCCGCCCTTGGTGTTATGGCTCTGTCACATCTGTATTACATAGAGCCTCTCAAAGCAAATTAATCGAAACTTTAAAAACAAGATTAAAATTGTTTATTTATGTTTTAAATGGTAGCATGGAGGGCAGGTGCTATCTTATATGCTAGCAGAATACAGTATGTTTGTCACGTTAATCTTTGGTTAAAGAGTGTTAATTTTTCTTTTCAGCCAGCAGCTGCAACAGCTAGTGTTACTACAGTTACTGCTGTAAAGCCTTCGAGTACTGGAACACCTGTAAAACTTCCAGTTACAGGACCACCTGCACAAGCTATCTCCCAAAAGGCAGTCTCTGTGAAAGCAGAGGGCACAACAGGAGCACAGACCAGCACTACTACAGTAAGGGAAAAAAGGATTTAATTAAAAATTAACATTCTCTATATTCATCAGAGGTTGGAGAGCCAATGCAACATCTAACAGTCTTCCCTTTATTTCCACACTAGGAGATGCTTGAGAATGTGAAGAAATGCAAGAATTTTCTTGCTACGCTAATAAAACTGGCATCTAGTGGACCTCAAGCCCCTGAAATGGGGCAGAATGTGAAGAATCTGGTTCAAAATCTGTTGGTGAGACCTTTTTTTAAACAATATTTGTATCATTTGTGTATTGATTTTGACATTGACTTCACCACAGTTTTGTTCTTTGTCTTTTACTTTATTAAACAGCTGAAGAGTCAGATTTGTGGCTGAGTACATTTGACCCCCTTTAAGTTATAACTCTTTTTTTAACCAGATGCTGTATTTCCACCCTCCTCCTCTCCCCCATTCCTGTTTCAGTTTATGCACACAGGTAACAGACAGCAAGAGGAGCTGATAGTGTAAACACAGCTTGTGGATCTGAGCAGGTTCTTATTCATGTTAGTGTAGTTTTGAGTCCTCAATGGCAAGAGTATTACCATGGAGGTTGTAGTGCAGTGCTAAGTCTATACTACTGCTTTACTCCAAGGCAGAACTGACTTCCAGGTTGATAGTGAAGCTCTAGTGGAACAAACATGACATTATCTCTGTCTTTAGACAGTGGGATGGAGAAAATATGTGGTGGCTGCCAACCTCTCTCCTTGCAGGTGTCTTCCATATGCTTCTTCATACTATACCCCAGCACAGCTGGGTTTTCCTGGTAACAATTTCTCCTGCCACTTCTTGTCTTGGCATTTGACCGCTGCCGCTGTTCTGTTGTTCCACTGTAGCAGAAGGCTGTGGACTGGTGGAGGGGGATGGCTTTGTGAGTGGTACCAAAGGACATTTCAGTCTAAAAAAGTGTGGTGTAGACAGAGGTGTGATTTCAGAGAGCAGATTGTTTGAAGATGCAGCCTTGCAAAAATTTGATTTCTCTGCCACCTTGACCCTGCTGGATTATACACCTTGCTTCTGTAGGAAAATATGAGTGTCGCTCCTTCTTGTGCTTACAATACTTCTGTTTTGTTTTTTTTTTTTAAGAAAACAATTGTTACCAGACAGTAATAATTCTTAATTATTCTTAACTTTTCTATTAAATTAACTATTCTTAACTTATTTGCTTTTTATAGTATTTTTAAAATGCTGTTTTTCTGCCATTCCATGTGTGTATATGATTTAAATGTGAGATAAATAAATGTTTTGTATGTCTGAGGGAAGTGAGTAAACAGCGGCTGTGAAGTAAAATGATTCTTAAGGCAGCATCTCATGATGCAGATGTCTAACACCTTGTATGCACTGTATGTAGTGTACCAAATCACTGCCTCTGTACTGGTGAGACCTCGCTGACCTGTACCCACAGCTCAGTGAGACCTAACAGGCAGCGGGTCGGATGGCTGAATAGGAGAGCTGCTGCAAGTTTTGTCTGTGAATATACAGTCCTTAAAAACCCTGCCCTGGTCAGGTAGCTCCTTGGAATGGTTGTTCTGAAGGAGAATATGGGTGAGAGGAGTAATTTCTCTGCAGAGACCCCAGAGTGCTGGGGTCCCTCTTCCTTGTGTGTCTGTACCTTCTTGGAGGAGGTAATGTTCTTGGTGACTCCGTGGTGGTGGCTCACCTGGGAGAGCGAGAAAAGGCAGCAATGTCTGGGGTTACCCACCACCTTAGTCCCTATATGGTGGTGCTGAAGTAGTGAGTGAGGGGTCCCAGAAGTCTGCTGCAGCTTCGTAATACTTCCAAGCCCTTGAGTCAGGTGTTTGTGCTGGGGCAGAATGGAAACCCAACCGGAAAGCCAGCCGCCGGGCAGCGGACTGTAGTGATATGCAGAAGTGATGTTCTGATGTTTAGTATCTCCTGCTTTTGAAAAACCATGTTAAGTGTTCTGCTTTATAATGCTATGTGTGCATTAGACTGGAATTGTCTTACAAAAACTACTGAGTTGTCTTTTGTCTCCAGCCTCTTCAAACTGATCTTTATGCAGATAAACCACTTTTACAGAAAAAAAAAAGTACTTGCAGTGGATCTTAAATATCTCTGCATAACAATGAGGTACTCAAAAGGATCAGTGCTAGTATAAACTTGTTTCTTTCACTTCACTTCCTGTGAAAGGGTGTTTGAACAAGTATCCTTAAGTGTGCTAACTGCCTGTAGTTGAAGATAGTAATTTAATTTGACAGCACTGTATCTAAATTACAACATCATTCTATCCTAAAACCTTTTGTTTAAAAACACAGGAGGAAAAAAGCATTCGAACACCGAAATTGAACAATTCTATGATAATGTAAATTTCTGTGAATCTTTGATACATCTGGGAAAAAAATATGGTAGAATCATAGTGATAACTTACCGTTGTAATTATACTTTCCTCGTAGGAAGCAAAAATTGAACCAGAAGAATTTACAAAAAAGCTATACGTAGAGCTCAAGTCGTCTCCACAACCATATTTAGTTCCTTTTCTCAAGGTAAGTGTCTGATTGTGGTTATGTGGTATTTAATGAGGAGGACCAGAAAAGGAAAGGAAGGAATCAGCATTCAAAGAGGTATTTGCTCAGGTCAGTTGAGAAAATGGTGCTTATCCTGGCCTTGTGTGACTGTTGCTCTTGGAAAGTCATTTTTTTAGGGGAGGGAGGATTTTGGAGGAGTAATTTATGCTGTGTTCTTAAATTGGAGAGTGATTACTCTCTAGTCATTAGTGGAGACTAGTATTTGGAAGTTGTGCATCTACAGCAGAGCAGCTACACTAAAATGACTTCTTACTTCCTCATCAAAACTGTAGCTAATACAGAAGGCTGACAGCAGTGGCTGGGCTGAGCTTATGCACTATTTAAGCTCAAAGAATCCACATAAAGTATTCATCTGCCTGCTGGTTTGTGTTTTACTGGAGGCAGGAAAAAACCCCCACCCCTTTCTCTAGAAAGGGTCTGACAGGACTACTGCAGCTTAGGAAAAGTAATCCAGGACATCTCTCTGTAATTTTAGAAAATGCTCTCTTAACACTGTTAATCATGTGGTAGGATGTTATTCACAAAATAAAAATGAGCATCTTTGTTGTACAGCACACGTTAAATCCCAGTGAAGACATGGCAAACTTGGTTACGTTTGTGTAATTGTGATGTACGCAGTATGCTTAGGGTTGATAGAGCTGTACTTTTCCTTGGCGTTTGTTAAGGAGTGATGGAGAATCAAGGAGGAATAGTTAAGTGGTAAAGGTGGGACAGAAGTTTGTCCTCTGACTTAGTGTTTGACAGCACATACAAGAATTCATGTTGAGATAGCTGGTGTTAATCTTAAGTGTGGGATGCATTTTTTTTTTTTGCAGTGGCAGCCTTTAAATGCTTTGCTTACAAGTTTGCCATGAGTCTAAAAGACTACTGTCATCTCTGCAGGGCTTGATACAGAATTTTTATCTTGATCACATATTTATTCTCTGTTTAATTCCATTGAGGCTTCTTAAATGCCCATGCAAAAGCTAGAAAAAACAATTAGCTCACAGTATGGGCTTTACTGCATCCCAAGCAGCTCTGGACTGTCAGTGAGTGCAGGGTCAGTGTGATTGGCAGAGTTTCCTGTGAACTGTGTGGAGTCTTAGCAGAGCTCCTAATAACTGCCAGGGCAAGTTTAGCTTCGGAAGTAGTGTAGCTGCTTTCGACAGGGCCCTGCTGAAGAACCCCGCTGGATGTGGGCTTGGCTGTGCCTGTGTGGTGCTCAGGTGCTGCTGTGCTGTGTTCCTGAAACCTCAGTAGCTCTGCACAGGCCCAGCCTAAATCTGTCACAGCTAGACCTTGTCTGGGGCTGGTAAGCCCTGATAGCCCCAGACTAGCTCACATCTTGCACCATGATTGCTTTCCTCCCAAGTACCTTAAGGGTGTGTAGTCGCTACACTCCAGTTAGGACTGTCTGTAACCCTGAGCAGCTGTGACAGGACTGCGTGCCAAGTGGAAGCTGAGTGCAGGATCACTTCTGTAGGGTGCTGTGAGGATTGGTGCTGGCCTCGTGTGTGGGGGGAAAGCTTGCAGCTTGACTTGGGGGGAAAAAAAGTAATACAGCTTGTTGACAACTCACTTTCAGCTAGTGAAGTGGAATTTTAGGGAGGACTCTGGAGCTGCCTCTTATCTTGGAGCTGCAGGTTTTTGATGAAGTTGCTGCACATGTTTTGTTTTGTCTCCTCCAATAAGTGAAAAAGTAGTGACTTTGGCTGTGAAGCATGCTTGATTTTCAAATCTGTGCTGGATGCTTTTGGTAAATTGCACCAGGAGCATGTGGAAAGCTGAGCAGCCTTTTAAGATGAAAGGAAGTGAATGTTAAAGATAGGTGTGCCGCAGAAGGTCCAGATGTACAAACAATTTGTTCTCTTGGTATATTAGCCTGTGAGACATGTTCCTTTTGGAGGAAGCCTGGAGAAACAGCGCTATGCTGGAGACTCTTACAAACCTCAAAAACGGTCAAGGAGCGGGGAGAAAAGAGTCTCTGAGAATATACAGGTTGCTGCAGATTTCCCCTGGTTCTGAGCCGTAACGGGTTGTAGATAGTCAAAGAGAAAATCTGTAGAGGGCTTGAAGATTATTCTGTTCATTAACCTTCTCAAACACAGCTGTAGTAAAAACGAAATGTTGCCAGATACCTTTACTGAAGTTCTCCTGTTGCAGAGAACTATCTGGCCTAAGCAGTGCTGCTGCAGCTATACAGGCATTATTAAAGTGGTATCCCCCCCTAGTGTAGATACAGCTGTATTGGTACAGAAGCGCTCGAACCTTCAGAGCTTGTCTCTGACTTTATGGGATAATTTGTAGTTCTTTGTCAGACAGACCCTGTGGAATAAACACAGCTGTTACAATATAGCAGAGTTTTTTGTACAACAAAATTTTTTGAGGTAACAAAGCAGTTAAAATGGTTCTATTCCGAAATACAAATTCCAAACTGAAAAATCTAAACAAAAGATCAAAGTTATGGGTGAATTTCCTTATAAATGGGATTTGCTACATGCATGCAGTGAAGCTGTGGTGACTGTTGACCTTTGCTCAGCCTGCTTTGGTGATTCTTGTGATCTTCACTGAGCAGTATTGTCCTCAATTTAAGGGTGCCTGAATTTCTGGCAAAACTTGTTTGGAATAAGCAATTTATTGTCTCATGAAAAATGAAATTGGAAGGTGAGGATTTATTTGCTAATGTGCCAGTATTGTTGAAGACTCTGCTGATGTGCTTTTTCCTTTTTCTTTTAGAAAAGCATGCTTGCCCTACGGCAGCTAATGCCCAATGCTCAGAGCTTTATCCAGCAGTGTATGCAACCAGCTCCAACCCAAGAACCTGTTTCAACTTGTACCTCTGCAGCACCAGCTCCTACAATAGCAGTGGCCACCTCAGCTGTAGCAACAACTTCTCTCCCAATTATAAAACCAGTGTCTGCCTCTGTAACAGTCACAGCTTCTCCAGTTATAAAACCAGTCCTTGCCACCACATCAACAGCTTCTCTGCAGACTGTGAAGCCTGTTCCTTCCTCCGCAGTGGTGACAGCATCTCTTCGTTCTCCACTGTCAGTCCTCACCACGATAACAACATCAGGGCTGTCTGCTATCCAAACTGTCAAGCCAGTCTTCACCTCTACGGTAGCAACGTCCTCTCTCCAGTCTGCAAAGCCAGTGCTGGTCTCTACAGCAGCATCTTCAGCAACAACCCCTGTCCAGCCTCTGAAACCAGTCATTGGAACCCCAATCAGTATTAAAATCTCACAGCCGAACTCCATGGTTGCACAGTCAGTAGGTGCTCAGCAGGTGGTTAAAGTGAAACAGTTGGTAAGATGACTTTCTCTGCTTCTCTGTTAACTATGCTTCTTCACTTTGGCTCTTACTGTTTTGTAAAGAGGATCCCCATTTGGATCTTTGCTTTTTTTTTTTTTTTAATGCAGGAAGCTGGTTGTCATAAGTTAACCAGAAGCTAGTCTGTCATGAGTTAGTTATGTTTGTCATTGTTTAGGGATATTGAACCCTTACTGAAAAGGTGAATCTAAAGCCAAGCTGTAAGCTCAGTCTCTTGCGAGACCACCAAACCACCAGACTGAACATTCAGCTTGAGACATGAGGGAGTATGAGTTCTTGACCCCTGCTATGCGTGCAGCCAGGCTAGGTTGGCATCTCAAAGAAAAGGTAGGAAATGCTAGTGTCAGAAACCACTGATGGGATACTTAGGTTAATGACTCTGAGATGCCCTGTTAGGGCTGTGCCTTAGCTAGCCACCACAGATTCCAGTCTCCACCATGGTGGTTCCTACCCTGGATACTTTGGGGACAGCGACGGCTTGATGGTGTTTAGTGAAGGCTTGATGATGTTTAGTGAAATGTACAAACCAGCTAGAGGAGCTTTTCAGAGCAGAGCTCTGACCTCCAAATTTACTAAGTTGTGTTAATTATGAAGTCATCCAAAAGTGAGGTTTTTTTAGCTTCACTAGCTAACGTATTCCAGGAGGAATAAATATCTTGAAACAATACTCTCAAAAGCAATGTGTTAACCTTTTTGGCATGGGTTAACTTCTTGCTAATGTTAAGTATCAGCAAACCGTGGATTACAGGTATACCCAAAAGAGCAGCATCGTGAAGTACATTAGGTTTGGTTTAGGGGTGTTTGCCGTACCGAGTAGTGTGCTGTCTAACTGGTCTACCTGTAAGTAATGTTCTCAGGTATTTTGAGAGGGTGGTTTCCCTTTGGCAGGTAAAGAATTCAGTTCTTGAATAGGACTTCCTTGTAAAGATTTTTTTGTTTGAAAAGAGGGGAAAACATTACACTTCCTATGAAGCTACATTTACTTTCCATGTGTATAGTATGGCATCTAGAGTGTGAATTTCCTTTGTTTATTGTGTATAATTGATCTAACAATATCCAGACCCCTCAAATGTTTTGCTTTTTAAAAAATTTTCTCCTCTCCAAATGCGTAAGATAGATCTTCCATTCTAAAGAAAGAGCTTAAGCTACCAGCTTTTCACCTTTCCAGACTTGCTTAAAAAGAATAAAGCACTCAAATATATGGAGGGGATGGAGGGTCCGTTTTGTGAGTGTGTTTGTTTTTAAAAAAAAAAGAAAAAAAACCCCTAAAACAAAGCAACCAAAAACACCACTAAGAAAAAACCCCAACCCACCAAACAGTTATCAAGCATACAAGCATATGTGCTGATGGTCTTCGATTGTAGTAGCTACAGCCAAATTGGAAAAGGAGTTGGTACCCTTCCTGTCTTTGAAGACTAAATTTGAAATTCCAGCCAGAAGAAAATGAGGACTTCTTAGGTTGTACAAAGGCTGGAGAGTGCTTTGTTGGCTACACAGCAAGCCATGTAATCCAGGGAAAGGTTGACCATCTGTACAAATAGATGAGGAAGCTTTAAGTCTACACCGGGGAGTCAAAACACTTCTTGAATATGATATTGATGAACTTCAGAAATGACTTCTGCCTCCTCCACTACTGCAGTGTGTCAGCCTGTTGCAATTGCTTTTTTCTGCTATGTCTTACAAACATAGAATTGCATACAAAACATATTTTTAATCCTCATTTGGGTAGATCCCAGGCATATTAATTCAAATACTTGTTTTTCAAAATACCTATTTAGTTTTCGTCTTGAATGTTGTTGAAGGGCTGAGTTGACCACTTTGCAGCTTAGCCATATCAGGAGCCTGGTGTTTGTTCAGACAGTCTATTAGCACAAAGAGCAAGTTAGCAGAAGTGGCTGCATCTTCTAGGACTTCCCTGATGCCTTTCCTTGAAAGGATAGAGGGTCTGTTTTCTCCCACAAGAAAACAAATCTGGACCTCCTCTTCCTAAACAGAAGGGTCCTGCTGCCAGCTGAAAGGAAGCACATGCCAGCTGTGCAAATCTGTCCATACAATGCTGCCAGCAATTTCTTCCCCTATCCAGCCCGCAGGGCTCTCTGATGCCATGCACACCCTCTGCATGCCCAGTTCTAATTTAGGTCTCTTGCGCTTCAGGAATGTAAAGTGAACTTTCCTGTGCCAGCTCTGTTGTAATATTGGTGGTGCTTAAGAGTGCAGCACTGCAGTATTTTAAAATCAAAATTGTGACCAGAGTCAAGCAACATCTAACTTCCATTGCTGTAGCATGAAACTCTGTTTTTGTATGGTGGACACCAAAGGACCTGTTCTTCAGGGGTGCTGTTGGGATTGATCGCATGCTTGTGCTTTGAGAGTGGTGTGTTTGGAAGGGTTTCCTCCTGGTGACTTTTTTAACACAGCCTCATTTAAGGATGTTGTCTTACAAAGAGGTTTTGTCTTAGAAATAAAGGTTGTCTTGCTAAAGCATAATAAGTGAAAATTTATCAGCTACTGGCCTCCAGTGGTGAGAGAGCTGCTGTGAGTCTACAACTTCATGTTAAGCATAAAGGGTAGGAGTTTTATGGTGTGAGGTCCCTGCAATTACCAGTGCTGGTAACTGGACATTGCTGAAGGTTGAAGTAAGGAGTGAAGTGCTTGTGCTGTTCTAACTACTTTTTCTTAGTGAGTTGTTAGTGTCCAGGTGTTAGTGTCAGAGATGAGCTTTCTCAAACAGAGGGTCTCCTCCCTTATTTTTCAAGTTTTTTGTCCTGGATATATGCTTTTGCATTCAGCTGGTGAGACTTCCTTCATGAAGCGATACTGCTTGTAGTGCATGATGGCACCTCAGCATCTCTCTGCTGATCTCCAAACTTTGCTTTATGAATGTAAAACAGGTCCAGGAAAGGCTAATCAAAGTCTCTCTTGGGCGGCTGTCTCTATGCTGTCAGCTGGATGCTGCACTGCATTTTTTTTTTTTTTTTTACTTAAGTGCTTTGGTGCTTTTTATTCTGATGTCTTTGTCAACCTACTTAATGGGGCACAAAGGAACAGTCCCTTTTTTTTATTACTTCTTGCTGCTAACCTGAAGAAAAGAGGCAATAACTCTTCCTCACAGAGACTTCCTATTTTTGTAATAGTTCTTTATGGCATTAGATCCTTGTCGAAATTTCTAAGATTGTTGCCCTCTCCCGTTGCAAGTCCCACGGACTTCCAGCATTTGTTAGTCTAGCAGCTAGAATGGCAAACAAAATCAGCCTTACTGCCAATGCATCCTTTCTGTTTCTCATTGATCTACTCTCTTCAGTTACTTGACTTATTTCCAAATCTCCACCTAGACTATTGATTTAACGTTGCCTGTCTCTGTTCTTTTGTCTGCCATTCTTAATCTTGAATGCTTCTGTTTCCTCCTGTGTTGTTTCAGTGTTCTGCGAGCTGAAGATGAAGCATGAGTCTGCCTGGTGGTAGGCAGGATCTCTAGGTGCATGTCAGTTTGGGTGCTGGTGGACCCTGTGATTAGTTTGTCCAAGCTGGTCCGTGGCTCGGTAATTCTCTGAACACACAAATGATGCTGTCAGCAGTTTTTTGCAACTTCCAGCGGATGGAAGGTGAATATTTCAGAAAGACCAGACTGCACTTCGGTTAAAACAGAAGCAAATGTTAGTGTCTCTACTACTTGTGAGGAAGCGCTGTATGTGTGAGCCCTGACTCTGTCCACGCTCTGTCCCTGTGCTCCTGTAAGATCTTACGGATCTTATGTTTCTTCTCAAGAACTGTCTGTTTGTTGTCTGGTTTTCAGACACCACCTTCAGCTCAGTTATTCTACATTCCTG
>NW_010422571.1:32445-86093 GCF_000710305.1 Buceros rhinoceros silvestris
CTGCTATGCCAAACCACGATGCTATTCATGTGAGGATGGGTGAGGTGTATCCTATTTGATACACAAAGTACCTCTTTTTATGAGTGTGTGATGCTTATGCTGATTATGTTTACTGGTAAATCTGAAGTTAGATGATGGAAGGAGACAGCTTAATTTCTGAAGTATAATAAATGCCAATTCTTTAGTTAAACTTGTGCCGTGTTGCTGTACAAGCACTCTTTAAACTGTCTGAAATGAGAATGAAAGACGTAGAGGAGAAAAAGTGGTTTCTTGACACTGAAAATTCCTTTCTATTAGCTTTTTGCTGCTATTAAACCAGGATTCAGTCTGAAGATGTTGATAATTTTGTGCTTTGGTTAAAGCACATCTTTCTACTACTTGTAATCAAGAACTTTTCCAAATGACATATCAAAAGCTGCAGACCATATTCTGCCAGCTAGGACTTAGAAATAAGGCTTTTAGGAATGATACAATTTTATTATTTTCTTGAATTTTAATAGCTGCCCCTGAAGAGGAAGAATTAGTATTTATCTGCTGCGCCTGTTGGTCTGTGTTGTGATGACATCCTGCTGTCTGGTTTTGTTTCTTTCAGGAGTCTATTTAAAGGAAACTATCAACCCCCTTCCTTTTTTACCCTTCAGCGGCTTACAGATGTTTGTGTAGAGGCTTTGCTTACTATAGGCGTTGCTAGTTGATACTTCGTGTTTCCATGTGTGTACTTTGCTTAACACTTTGAAACACAGCATTTCAATTTACAACTGATGTTGCAGCTCCAAAAATACATCAGTAACTTTATAGTGTGTACTCAGTGTGTGCTTAATTCTTGACAGGAAAAGGATTTCATGCAAGACTTCTAACTGTTTGTTTTGGTGTTCTCTGTTTTTAAGTAGGTGTATGTGATACTTACCCTTTTGAGCTTATTGGCAGGGAAACTCAGTGTTCAATTGTTAGTCTGTTAAGCAAGACTTACAGAAAGCCTCTTAGTGTAGTGGATTATATAACATGCAGCGAAACTCATCTAATATGGTTAGCAATAGAGAGTAGGGGTGAAGTGTCTGTTAGAGCTCACTGAATGACATGGAGCTTAAAGCTAACAACCAGTTGTTAAGATTTCTTGTTGTAAAGTTAAAAAAAAAACCCCAAAACATCCTAACCAAAAAGGTGAGGTTTTTCTGAGCATGCTGTTTGCTTTAAGCTGAAAGCTGGGCATGCACCCATACCCAGCGGCACTTCTGGATAAACAAATGTGTCGATACTATTCACATCTCCTGTATGTTTAGCTCTTCTCACTCTTGATATTGGATATTCCACTTCCAGGTAGTCCAGCAACCATCTGGAGCCATTGTAAAGCAAGTATCCACACTCCCACAGCCCCCAGCGCTGACGATACAGACATCTGCTGAGGAAAGGAAGCCACTGAATACACTTGTTCAAACTAACCGGTTTCCTGCAGGTAAAGTGGAACCTCTTTAGTGGAGAAGGGAAGGGCACTTGTTAGAAGCATGTCAGTCAGACATCTGTACTTGTTAAAATACTGTAAGCTCTTTGCAGTGAACTTTCTTTAAACCGTGATGCTTTTGAGAGTTGTTTCCTGAGCCTTTGCTTTTTCCTTCAACAGGTTGAGGTTGATGCGTAATGTGAGTTTGTCTCAGCCAGTCAATTTTCACTAAAACCTTTCACTGGTCAGCACAGAGGAGGGTGTTTGCTGAGAGTGGGTAGGAGGTTTGCCCATACAGAATGTGTAGAATGTAAGACTCCAGACTGTCTGGTTTTCAGATGGACCTAATTAGTTGTTACTGAGTCTGCAGTAACCTTTGCCAGAAGTATGAACTGATTAAACAGCGTCCTACTATGGCATGTTCTTTGTTTTGTTTTAGGTGCCATTCTGAAACAAATTACCCTGCCAGGAAATAAAATTCTGTCACTTCAAGCATCTCCTGTTCAAAAAACTAAAGTAAAAGAGAATGGAGCAACATCCCTCAGGTAAAAATAAAAAATATCGGAAATTTACTATAGGAAGGAGCAAAAGGAACAGGCAGCAAGTATAGTGGTGGGAACGAAGCCCAAATAAAAGGACATTTCTTTAGAAACTTGTTTATGATGTTTTTCATAAGGTGTTTTTCATGTTACAGTATTAATTGGCACTGGGGAGTCTAAAAATTTTGACCTCATAGCAGAAGTTAATTATTATTAATGTGAGAAAACTTATCTTGATGAGGATGGATTTTCATCATGCTGTCACAGGAGTGTAATTACATCAACTATGTGCATCAATATGTATCAGTTTTTCACTTGTAGAGGAGGCATCTTGATCTCCATCCTATGAGTACTATTAACTAATCTAAAGCAAAGTTATCTTGTGTTAAAAGCTCTCCACAGGATTAAAGCAGATACAACCTGTTTTTTACAGACATCTGGATAGCATTGTTTGGACTGGCTGGTAACCTGTCTAAAGCTCAGTGCTGTATTTTGAAATCTTTTATTAACTCCTTTTACAAGCTTGTTCCCATATGTAGAGGTGAAAGTCTTTGACTACACCTCTAATTACAGCTTCTGGCATACTCTCTAGGCCTTTAGATTACAAGAGTGCTTAAAGCTTTTAGTCCTGGTAACTGATTAACTTTTCAACAGCAGAAATTGTTTTTGTAGCTCTGAAATATGTTGTTGGAAGTGAGGTACAGACTGTCATAAGCATTATTGGTCTTGAGAGTATAAGGTGAGCTTGAAGTTGCTCTTCCAGGGATAAAAGCAGACATGGCATCTTCATCATGTTGACCATTTGGCTTCTCATCTCTTGAAAGCTACAGCTTTGTGTGTACTGATACAGAGAGAGAGCTGTTGTTGATGGTGACATACAGTATACTTAAAACACTGGTAGCCAGAAGTTGAAATGAAAAGCTGTTAAAGCGATATCTCTGTTCAGCTGCTTCAAGCTTTTAGGAACTATATTTCAGGGTTGTAAATTGGGATGTAATTTTTTTTTTCAAACATCACTATCCAAAACTATGATTAAAACCCCAAACAACAGACAAATTCTTCCCCAAAAAACCCCAATTGGTTTTTTTTCTGTGATTGTCCAGTTGGAATTGTCAACTAAAGTTGTTACAGAAAAAAGTTGTTCTTTGAATTCTTCAAGTTCCTTCCTGAACAGTTAAATTCTTAGTGTAGGAAAAACTCTGTTTTTACAATGTGATCCAGAATGTATTTCTGTTCTTGCTTTTGGATTATGATTTTCAAAGTAGCTTAAGTCCATGAGAATTCAGATTTGAAATCTCTAAATCACCTTAAATTTTTCTAGAGACTCTCTTGTCTCTGAAGAGTTTATGTTTTTGGATACACCCCTGGTGCTTCTTCTATTCACTACTGTAACCAAACTTCCTGACTTCAAAAACTACATTGAAGAATCTTCATATATCTGAACCTGGACAGCATGTACCTCAACTTTTGGCTTCCCTCAGTCAGGTATCTGCGTTGTCCGAGCAGGTCTAGCACCATGTGGTGTTCATATGGCCTGGGCAGTCAAAATTTCCCGGTAATCTGTGAAGTGGTTGCTCTCTTCTGTCCTGACTTTCAGTATTCCCAGCACATCTATTCTTTGTGACTTGTGATCCATCAACTGCTGATCATGTGTGAGGTAGAGAGAAGCACTTTCAGGTTTTGTGGTGAGATTCATTACAGGCAGAGAGTGTGTCTTTTAACTGATGTGATTGTATGTGTAACACTTCAGACTGTGTGCTCTCATTGCAGTATGTCATCGAGCCTGAGTCCCCCTGCCATGGTGTGAGTGGGTTAGGTTAGGATTTGAGAACATGGAACTCACTAAGCTGTACCTAATAAGCTGCAACTTGACCTTGTCTGCTCTTCAGCTGGTTGTTTTAGGTTGCATGAGATGAGCAGTAGAAAAAATGGTGATTTCCACCTCCACCCCCACCCTTAAAAAAAAATAGAAATTATTTCAGCTAAGCATGGGCATTGCTGGCACTTGATTGATACCCCCGTGGCATGTATTATAAAGGGCAGTCTATTTTTAAAGGATCAAAGTTTTTATAAACTTCTCTACATACTTCTGTAAAGTATATGCGCTAAAGCACCCTGGCGAAAATGGGATACATATTTTTATCTTCAAATATTTGTTTTGCATCTATTCTATTTAATAGAGTTGTTCTCCAAAGCGCATACAACTCTGAGTGACACAGAGACAATGGAGTGGAGAACATCTGGGCAGCTGCTCCTCCTGCCCCATGGTGTTGGGAAGCACTGGTGGCTCTTGGTCTGCTTGGCATTCTTCTGTCCCATGTAGCTGCCCGTGATGGTGCCTGGAGGTTTGGGTTAAGTTTTCCCTTTGGATGTTGTATAAAATGGAGTAACTAAAGATGGTTTCAGTAGAAGACATATGCGTTGGTCAAACACCAGAGGGTGCCACAGACTCACTTTTCAGCCAATACAGGCAAAATCGTAGATGTGACATGTATCTGCATTGCTTGGGCTTCTTTTCCAGTGGAATATTCAGTATAAATGTCAAGCCTGACTTCATGCAGGGTAGCGCTCTACTCTGAGTGCTCTGAGTGCTCTGAGTTTTCCCCGTTGTCCTGATAAGCTTAAACCACTGGAGACTTAGAATGGCTGGGAAAGCTTGACTTCTGGGGGTGACATGATCAAATGAAAAAACATTAATGGAAGTGATGTAGAAGAGGGGCTTTACAGAGGGATTGCTGAAAGTGAAAACAAGTCAGTATCCAGCAGAAACGTCTGTGTGTATACTCTGGAGTATTCTAAACATATCACCATAGTAGAATGATTTCTACAGGTTACTCAAAGTATGTGATACATTACCTAAAATGGTTGAGATTTGTTTGAACAGCAAGAAAAAAAAATAGGAGAAAGTACAGACTTAACATGGCTTCTAAAGCTTATGTTAATCTTTAGTGAGCACATCTTCTAAGGAAATGTAATGATAATTTCTTTGGGTTAAGCAAAATAAGTGCAGCAGTGTTTTCAGTAGTGCAAATTAATCTTTCATAAAGGCTGGTGACTCGGTGACTTAATACAAAGTTATGTCCCACAGTGAAGAAATTAGAACTGGTCCTTAAAACCAGTACAGGTAGAGGTGTCGTCTGCTTGCATAGAAGCTCTTGTATGTGTGTGCTCATAAGAGAGACTGTGTGCATGGAAATATTAAAGAAAATAGTAACCTGATAAAGACTGGTTTTAGAGAACTGACACGGTGTGTGTAGAAAGGTGGACAGATGTATTGTATAGAAGTTTGCCTCCTTCTTGCTTGAGTATTTGGAGTATGTGGCCAGATTCAGGAGCCTCTGTACAACAGGTACGAGGCTCTGGAAGTGGAGGGCCGTCTGTGGAGGATGTGGATGACAGTCCATCTACACCAGTGGTGTCTCTAAAGTCAAGAAAGGCCTATCCCCCCGAATCACGACCACCTCCACGAGGAAGAAGAAACAGGTTTTAGTTGTAGGCAACTCCCTCTGAGGGGAACAGAGGGTCCAATATGCCAATCAGACCCTCTTCATAAGGAAGTCTGCTGCCTCCCTGGGGCCCAAATAAGGATTTCCCAATTAGGAAATTCCATAACTTAGTACAGCCCTTAGACTGTTACTTATTACTGATCTTCCATGTAGGTGGAGAGGAAGCTGCAACCTGTAGTCCAAGAGTGATCAAAAGGGATTTCAGGACCTTGGGACAGTTGGTGAGGCAATCTGGAGCACAGGTTGGTTTTTTTTTTCCTCTCTCAGTTGTGGGCAGTGACATTGGAAGAAACGGAAGGACCCAGTCTATTAACACATGGCTCTATGGCTGGTGTCACTGCCACTGTTTTGGGTTTTTTGTCAAGGGTCTTTGCTCAGGAGCTTGCCGGGCTTTAAAATAGACTCGAAGGGGGAGGTGGATGGTATCAGGCTTGCCTGTGATGAGGTGTAGGGTGATACACCATGGTTAGAGGGACAGAGTACTAGTGAGGGCCCTCAGCCTGTTGCTCTGAGGCTTGCTGTGGATGCTGCAGCACAGCTGAAGTCTTACAGAGGCTCCTGAGGTAAGAGGAAACAGTGGGGAAACATTGGTGAAATATCTCAAAGGAATTAAGGGGATTCCTCCAAGAAGGTGACATGGCTGGCAGCCCAGCTGAAGTGCCTCTACACCATCGCACACTGCATGGGCAACAAACAGGAGGAGCTGGAAGCTACCTTGCTGCTAGAAAGCTACGAGCTGATTGCCATCACTGAAACTTGGACGAATCAGAAGTTACCTTGCTGCTAGAAGGCTACGAGCTGATTGCCATCACTGAAATTTGGACGAATCCCATGACTGGATGCAGCTATGGATGGCTACAGGCTGCTCAGACGAGGAAGGAGGGGCAGAAGTGTTGCCTCCTGTGTCAAGGAATGAGTAGAGTGTGAAGAGCTGTCCCTGAAAAACAGCCACTAGCAGGTTGAAAGCTTATGGATAAGAATTAGAGACCAAGGCAATAAAGGGAACCTTGTGCTTGGTATCTACTATGGGCTGCCTGATCAAGGGGAGCCTATTGATGATGCCTTCTTACTCCAGCTACAGGAGGCATCACACTCGCAGGCTGTCGTGCAGCTGGAGGACTTCAACCACCCAACATCTGCTGGAAAAGAAGCACAGGGAGCTGTCAGCTGTCCAGGACACTCCCGGAATGCACTGAGGAGAACTTCTTAAGCCAGGTGATAGACAGCCCCACCAGAGGGGATGTGATACTGAACCCGAGGATCACCAATACATGTGAACGTACTGGTGATGTCAAGATTGGAGGCAGCCTAGGCTGCAGTGATTATGCACCGGAGTTCACAGTCCTGAGGGATATGGGTCAGGTGAAGAGTAAAGTCAAGACCCTGAATTTTAGGAAAGCAAAATTCCAGCTCTTCAAGGAGGTAGTCAGTAGGACACCCTGGGAAACAGGCCTCAGGGATCAGCAGGCCAGGACACTCCCGGAATGCACTGAGGAGAACTTCTTAAGCCAGGTGATAGACAGCCCCACCAGAGGGGATGTGATACTGAACCCGAGGATCACCAATACATGTGAACGTACTGGTGATGTCAAGATTGGAGGCAGCCTAGGCTGCAGTGATTATGCACCGGAGTTCACAGTCCTGAGGGATATGGGTCAGGTGAAGAGTAAAGTCAAGACCCTGAATTTTAGGAAAGCAAAATTCCAGCTCTTCAAGGAGGTAGTCAGTAGGACACCCTGGGAAACAGGCCTCAGGGACAAAGTAACAGAACAGAGCTGGCAGATCTTTAAGGATGGTTTCCATAGAGGACCGGAGCTCTCAATCCCCAGGTGTAAGAAATCAGCCAAGGAAGGGAAGAGACCAGCATGGCTGAATCGAGACCTGCTGGTCAAACTAAAGGGCAAGGAGGAACTGCACAGGCACTGGAAGCAGGGACAGGTGTCCTGGGAAAACTGTAGGGACCAGTTGTGCAGTGATGAGGTCAGGAAGACCAAGGGGCGGCTGTGGTAGCAACAGACGACGAGAAGGCTGAGATACTCAACAATTTTTTTTTCCTCAGTCTTCGCTGACAACCTCTGTTCTCACCACTCCTGAATTGATGGACTGCAAGATGGGAACCAGGGGAGCAAAGACACTCCCACTGTAAGAGAAGATCAGGTTCATGACCATCTAAGGAACTGAACATACATAAGACTATGGAACCTGATGAGATGCCTCCCAGAGTCCTGAGGGAATTGGCTGATGTAGTAGCCAAGCCACTCTGCATGACACTTGAAAAGTCCTGGCAGTCAGATGAAGTCGCTGGTGACTTGAGAAAGGGAAACATTGCACCTATTTGTAAAACAGGTAGAAAGGAGGACCCTGGGAACTACCAAGCTGTCAGCCTCCCCTATGTGCCTGGGAAGATCATGAAATGGATCCTCCTAGAAGCTACGCTAAGACACGTGGAGGACAAGGAGGTGATTTGAGACAGCCAGCATGGCTTCACCAAGAGCAAGTCCTGCCTGCCCAACCTAGGGACTTCCTACAACTAAGTGACTACATCAGAGAACAAGGGAAGAGCTATGGATGTCATCTATCTGGACGTCTGTAAAGCCTTTGACACAGTCCCGTATACATCCTTTTCTCTAAATTGGAGAAAGATGGGGGTGATGGATGGACTGTTTGGTGGATGAAGAATTGATTGGATGATTGCATCTAGAGAGTAGTGGTCAATGGCTTGCTGTCCAGATAGAGATCAGTGACAAGTGGTGTCCCTCAGGGGTCCATACTGGGACCAGCACTGTTTAATATCTTCATCAGTGACAGTAGGATCAAGTGCACCCTCAGCAAGCTTGCAGATACACCAAGCTGAGTGGTGCAGTTGACATGCCTGAGGGTTGAGATGCCATCCAATGGGACCTGGACAAGCTGGAGAAGTGGGCCCCTGTGAACATCATAAGGCACGACAAGGCCAAGTGCAAAGTCTGCACCTGGGTTGGGGCAATCCATGGTGTCAATACAGGCTGGGAGGATGAAGGGATGGAGAGCAGCCCTGCAGAGAAGGACTTGGGGCAGTGGTGGATGACAAGCTGAACATGACCCGACAATGTGCACTTGCAGCCCAGAAGGCTAACCCTATCCTGGGCTGCATCAAAAGCAGCATGGCCAGCAGGTTGACAGAGGTGATCCTGCTGCTCTACTCTGCTCTGGTGAAACCTCTCCTGAACTACTGTGTCCAGCTCTGGAGTCCTCAGCATGGGAAAGACATGGACCTGGAGGTCCATGGAGCCAGTCCAGAGGAGGACCACAAAAATGACCAGAGGGCTGGAACCCCTCTGCTGTGAGGACAGGCTGAGAGAGTTGGGTTTGTTCAGCCTGGAGAAGAGAAGGCTTCAGGGAGACCTTATTGCAGCCTTCCAGTACTTAAAGGATGCTTATAAGAAAGACAGGGGATATCTTGCAGTCTTTTTAGCAGGGCCTGTTGTGACAGGACAAGGGGTGATGGTTTTAAACTAAGAGGGGAGAATTAGACTAGGTATAAGGAAGAAATTTTTTACAATGAGTGTGGTGAAACACTGGCACAGGTTGCCCAGGGAGGTGGTGGATGCCCCCTCCCTGGAAACGTTCCAGGTCAGGTTGGATGGAGCTCTGACCAGCTCAGGAACTGATGTAGTTGAAGCTGTCCCTGCTCACTGCAGGGAGTTGGACTAGGTGGCCTTTGAAGGTCTCTTCCCACCCAAAGTGTTCAATTATTAAAAGCTAAAATGATTTTCTGAAACTCTGTGCTATAGTTGTACCTGAGGTGCAAGTATCCTTACCTGGGTTCTGTAAACAGCTCCACTGGGGTACTGTCAGGTTCCAGCATCTGCAGCTCTGATAGCTTGTGATCTGTGCTCTTGGTTCTTGCCGTGCTGATTTTATCTCCTTTATCAGCAGATCCATGACAGTCACTGCACTTCTGTGTGGTTGTTGTCTCTGCCACCAACAAAGACTTCTCTGTAGAGGTTGTTAAGAGGAAACGGGAGTGTACTTGTGAAGATCAGTTAGCGCTCAATTAGCATGCAGTGAAGCTTCATTTATGTGCCTGTTGGAAGATCAGAGTCTCTGTTAGGCTGATAGAGCATGAGGATACACTTGGAACTGCTCAGCTGCTGATTGTGAATGGGGTAGAAGGGAGGAAGCTGTTCTGGCAGTGGTGACTTCGGCTTTGAATCCTAACTGTGGTCTTCTGACAGTCCTGGGGTTTACTGCTTTTCTTAGCATGATTTGATTTGGGGCACAAGCCTAGTCACGAAGCTACAGTGTCTAGTTAGACTGAATGAATAAAGCTGGTTTGAGAATCTCTTGGGTCTTTTACCCTGGGTGAATTGCGTAGAAACCCATAGCCATGAGGACACACAAAGGAGTGGCGGGAAGAGCAGAGGAAGGCTGGAGTCCTTTCTCGGCCAGGCTCCTCTCTGGAAGTTTGTGGGAGAAGACTTATACTGTAGAAACCTATTGAAGCCCAGAGGAGAAAATGCATCAATAGTTTAAGAAAAAAGTCCTAATGCTTTCTTCTGTCTTTTGAGTATTGCTCAAACACAACCCATGTTCTAATAACTTCAGCTTCTGCCTATTGCCAGCAGAAGATGGCTTCCAAGAGATGCCATTTCACCTAAGAGTAACGTTTCTGGCTAACTCATTGTTCAAGAGCTGTGTAGGCTGCGCAGTATTTTCTGAAGGTGACCTTTATCAAACCTTGCCAAAAAATGCTCTTCAAGAGGCGGGGGGTGTGTGTGCACTTTGGTTTTGTCGTCTTTGTTTTCAAAATAAAGACACCTTCAGATTAAGTGCTTCCACTTGTGTATATTAATACTGCAGACTTCTGATCTGGGTGGTCCTGAACACTTGAAGCCGCTGCTAGGGCCTTTGTGAAGCAAAAAGGCTTTCTCTTGATGATCTAAACTTACTTGAAAATAACACTGCCAAAGTCCTCCAAAAACTTTTCCCATTTAAGATGCATTCACTAGTTTTAACTTAAATGATCTTGAAAAAAAAAAGCTGAGGCACACAGGCTATTTGCTTAACATGATCTTTGCCATAACTATAGCTAGTCTGAGTTATGTTAGCCTGAATTATTGCAGAGTTGACATTTTATTTTGATCACGTAGTTGAAAGCTGCTACGGCAGAATCCAGCCAGCGGAAGGATGTTAAGAACTAGAGCTCTGCCACTGGTCTTCAAAAGCCTGACATCCTCCCGCTACATATATGAGTACTGTATGGTAGCACTAATTCAAAGGGCAAGATCTGGGCTGGTTCTGGAACATAGACAAGGAGCATTTGTGTCTTACTTTCTAAGGGAACTCGCTAAAAGAGAAGTGAAGATCAGGTCTGTACTAGCATGCTCGTGCTGTAAGCTTCAGTTCATAGGATAGGCATCTCGGTCAGCAAATGGGCTTGTTTATAGTTCAGTGAGTCACTGCACAACTTTATTCAACAGGTGGTTCTACCTAATGATTTAGTTTTAGAACAAGTTTCAGGCTCTAAGAGTGGTGGCACAGGGTAAGGGGCTTATGGGGCCTTTTAATCCAGATTTACCTCAGTCCTTGGTTTCCAGGCTTGCTCAAAATTGATGTAAAGGGTTTGCATGCCTGACAATTGAGGCATTGGTCAAGCCTAGCCTTTGAGAGGTGCTTCACTGAAGAGTGAAAGCTTTTAGGAGTCATCTGCCCTGTCCACACCCTCCCTAAACACCTCTCGTATAGGGATATCATTTCAAGATACCTGAATGTGGTTGTTTGTTGATAGTTGAAGAGGCTTTTTCTTTGTATCCATTCTGAATGAAGCATAAAATGTTTTTCTCCTTAGCAGAGATGAAGATGATGTAAACGATGTGACTTCTATGGCTGGAGTCAGTCTTAAGGAGGAGACTGCGTGCATTTTGGCAACAAACTCTGGGCTCATTGGTACAGTTATCCGCTCTTGTGAAGATGAGCCTTTTCTCTCCTCAGATGTGCTTCAGAAGAAGATCTTGAACATAGGTGAGAACAAAGCATACATGACAGATCTGTATGGATATAGTATTTCCTTGCCTGTTTCATCAGCCAGCCTCTAACCTTTGAAGGAGGAGCTGGAACTATTGAGATCTGCCATCTCAGTTCATGTTCTACCCAATTATACCGAGCTTTTACTTCCCCTTCTAGGAAGCAACTATTCTTTTAAGTTTTTTACGTGGAGATAGTCTGAAGCGCAACCAGAAAAAAGAAATTGGTGCCACTTTTACATGTGAGAATGGAGCAACTTTATTACTGTTAATGGAACACACATCGACCATATAGATGCTAGTGTCAAATGAATCACTTAAGGGTGCTTTCCTATTACTGCATCTCCTCACTTGACACGACACTGGCTTTCCTAACAGCTTTTGCACTCCTCAGCCTGATCAGATGTATGTACTGTATTGACCAACATTACAGTTCCTGCCCATGTGATTAGGAGGACATTTTCTGTCATGAGTTAGGGCTGGGCCAGCCACTAGGCAAATGCCAGATGCTCTCTATTAACCCTTCTCCCTCCCCGAAGGGGAAGAGAAAGGGAGTAACGGAGAGACTTGTGGATTGGAAAAGAAAACTAAAACTGCTTTAATGAAAATAATAACAATAAAATGAAATATATATATAGATATATACAAAACCCAATCCTCTTGATGGCAGCTGCATCGCTGACACCACTGATGCTGTTGGCCCACACTGAGGAAGTCCCAGACTGGACTCAGCAGCAGCCGGGAACTGGATTCAGGAGTGGATTCTGGAACCGGATTCAGGAATGCACGCGTTGGTATCAAAGGCAGAACAGACAGACTCTTCCTTCGATGCCAGACATTGGAGAAGAGATGTTGACCCTTGTGAACCCTCAGCCTTATCCCAAATGTGACATCTATGGGATGGAGCACCTTGTTGGTCAGTGCAGGGTCCCCTGTCCTGTCCGCTCCTCCCCGCAGGTGCAGCCTCTCACTCACTGCACCCCCATCATGGCACACGGGATTGAGCAGTGACCTGGGTCTGCACAGGAGCAAGTACAAGCCAGAGCCTTTCTGCACCCCAGTCCCTGGCAGTAACTGCAAACATCAAGCGTTGTTACTGCTAGAAGCAGACACTGTCTGTGAAAATATGCCGTTACCTTCAGACAGTGCCGTCAGTGAGAAGAGACTGAGCTGGAAAGTGAAATCACTGCACAGAATGAGTTCTGGCCTAACTGAAACGAGGACAGCTTTAAACTGCCAATATGCACAGGGCAGACCTTCGTTAAGGTCTCCAGACTTCTCCCTCTGTGGAAAAATCTTTCATTAATTTTATGCAAAAGCAATGTTAAAGTTTTTGTATCAGTGAAAAATACTGTTGAATGGCTTAAGACTGAACTGTAATAGGAACGTTTTATCTCAGCTGATAAAAAGCAAGATAGTAACTTGCTTAGCAGTGTTGTACAACATCAGAGCAGGGAGCACACGTTTGTACAGCACCACACTGATGGGTACCAGTGCTGTCAGTGCTGTCTACAGCAAACAGGATGAATCTTGCTCGGTTCCTTGCTCCTGCTCTCTGCCTGCTTGCTTGCCATACTGGAACAGTGAGTTTTACAGCTGAGCGTTCAGGAAGGCCTGCAGTTCCTACGTACAGTCATAATTGTGTCACAGGGGTTTAACTGCATGATCACAAAGGCTGTTTCCACACAACTCGTTCTTAGTCCAGACGAAGCAGCTAGCCTATGATGAGCATGTGACCTGCAGATGCTGTCTGCTGCCTCTGCACATCCCACACTCGCTAGCCATTTGTGCTGTCTGAGCTGTATGGGGCATAGCTGAGTGAAGTTAAGTGCTGTGCCATGAGTGGAAAAGGAAAAATACACATTGAAACTGGTGCCTAGAAGCTTTTCTCAAAATACAGCAAAAGGTTAACTAGTCATCCACCGGAAGCAGTTACAAGGGAAAATAGCGAGCTTTACAAAAGCACAAAGAAAAAGTAGAGTAATTATCTGGTTTCGGGTGTGAAGACCATGCATTGAAAGTTGGAAAACACAAGCCTAGCTGTTTCATGGCTGGCGTGGTAGCTGTTCCACAATGATAATAATTATTCATGTCATAAATGAAAAGTGTTTTGATTGCCAGGAAAGGAATACTGCCAGGGAGTACAGCAGTTCAGAAAATGAACATTTCTTCAGTTGAACCGAGCCCTCTTGGGTTTAGAAAGTGTGTGTGTGTGTGTATAGAGGGAGGTCTTGACGTCTGGGGGGACTTCATTCTGTTTTGAAGTTGATGTTTCAGTATTTTGATAGTATAGTGGAAAACTGTTGAGGAAGTGTTGAAGGGTGCTTGAGCAAAATGAGCTTTGCACTCAGCTAAGGTACAGACCAGTGCTTAGTGGCCAAGATCAAACAGTGGAACCAGATCATATCTTGGAAAACGTAGATTCTCTGTGTCTGGTGAGATTGCTACTCATTTTCAGTCAGAGTAGCAAAGGCAGATGAAATAGGTGATTAGTTTTTTTACAGTGTACTGTTTATCCATTCTTAACACTCCACTTGGCAATAAATACTGAAATGGGTTTTGAAGGTGTGCTGTATATTGCATCATAAAGTATTACAGCTGCTGTAAATGCAGTGAGGGGCAAGAAAAAGCACTTCTGACAGGTACGGCGTATGAGGCACGTGAAACTGCTGCCTGCTATGCCTACCGGGGAAAAACCACTGCCGTCCCCGTGTCTTGATGGAGTCGTGTTGAGTGATCGATGGTGTCAACCACGGAAAGGCTTCTCTGTTGGCAGCCTGCAGCCGCAGGAAGGTTGCAAAGGTGATGCCCAGCAGTGGGCTCAAAGCTGGGACGGCTTTGCCCGGAGCTGTCACCAGCCTCGGTCGCAGCTGCTAAAATGTAGAGAGGCAGCAGCAGCCTGAGAGAAAAGGTTGAAGGTGATGGCACGATGACCTGCCTGGACTTGATTGGTGTTGTCCGAGCTGCTCCCGTGGGACGGGTGGGACTGGCTGCCCTGTGACAGTCAGTCAAGACAGGTGAGAGGGTCCCATATGCCTGGAGTGCGCTGCAAAAACCATCCCCATTCATCGAATAAATGTCATGAGTTGTTAACAAGTGCGGTGTCAAGCAGGGCAAAATGTAATTCTCTCTTTTTTTAATTACTGGAATTAACAGAATATGGCACTAATTTCTACAGCTACTGCTTCTCCCCCTCCCCGAACACGAAGCTTGATTTGTGTTCTTATTAACTTTGTCCTATAAATGACCTTGCAAGGAGAGTGGTTCTGGAGGCTAAGTGAAACAATGTCTATATTTTCTGAAGCTCCAGGCTAAGTTTTATTAATGTAATGTCTAAGATCTTTGAAGTTGTGACTTTACCAGGAAAATCATAATCTCCAAACCTTTATTCATAATGGGTATGACTTCCAGGGGGAACAGAATACCTGCTGTGCTAATTATTTCAATTATCAGCTACTACTAAAACACGTAATGGATTTTCTCTGCTTCCACAGGTGAAAGGCATGACATTATGGAACTTAACTCTGATGTTGTGAACTTGATCTCCCACGCTACACAGGAGAGATTACGAGGACTCCTAGAAAAACTAACTGTAATTGCTCAGCACAGAGTATCAACCCACAAGGTAAAGGAAATCATTAAGCAAGTGTTGCACCAAAGTTTTCCTGCTTTGCAGCCTTGAAGGTAAAACCTCTTCCACGTAAAGACACATCATATGCAATATGTGCATTTTCAGTATCTACCAAAGGCTGGTTCTGCTTTAACTGTTTATAGCCTCTAACTATTCCTTACGTTTTCCCTTCGACTTGTTGGGTAGGTGCTCTTAAAACTCAGCATAAGAATAAATGTATGTGTTTCTCCTCTTCCATAGAGGTGGTGGCTGTTACACAAAATCTGTCTTGCATGGTAAATGTAAAGCTATTTCTGAATGCTCTTGGTGGTCGGGTTGATGTAGGGGTTCGTGTTTGCTTTATCCATTTACTGTTGGTGGAACTGCAGTACTGGCTTAGTAAAAAGCCTTGGGAAACCAAACTGAGCATTTTATTTTTAGAAAGTGTTCCCTGTGAAGACAGAAACCCCCTTTGATCTTACAAGTTTCTGTAACTTTTTTTCCACCAGTGCTACTTAAGATGCCCTCCCCTTCCTCTCCAATTGGCTCCATTCAATATAAAGTATATTGGATTCCAGTGATCCAGTATCCCCCTGGGTGCTTGTATAGTACAGATGGATACAAACTTACTAGTGGCCAAAATAGCTCTTTGAGGCTTTTTTTTTTTTGTCATTCAGTAATAAGATACTAGTTCTTACTTTTATAAGTGTCAAGCTGGTTTAGAAAAACATTGCAAGTTAGAAGCGGATTACCTGTCAACTCTTAAGTTCTTGTTTGTTTGAGGGGTTTTTTTTACATGATCTTAATGAAATTTAGCAAGAACAGCTAACTGATGGGATAGGAATTATTTTCGTACTGAACACTTTTTGTAGGCTTTTAAACACTGGAGAAGCAATAGTAAAGAGCAGAAACTATCTGGAAACTTGGAAGTATTTACAGGAGTATGCTCTTCCTTGCCAAAAGGAGATACAGTAGAAAAAAGAATCGATACAGAAAAAGTACAGAGTTCTTTGTAAGACATCTTTAGAAATCTGCACATTCTGTGTTGTCTCTCTGAAGTGGGAGATCCAAGAGAGCTCATGAGCAAAAGTGAGGTGGAAGCTGAAGTCCTGAGTAACCAGTAGGATTTAGTGTCTTGCAGACACCAAGGACAAAAGGGAATGTTTTGGGACAGTGGGCTTGACAGAGCTGATTTCTTTCTCATGAACTAAAACAATAGAAAAACTGATAGGTTTTTGTCTGATTGAATTGCCAGAAGCAGCGATAAGGTTGTAAGACTGCAATAAGCTTGCTTTCTTTTCCTCTCTCCTCAAAAACAAACCAAACAAACAAACCAACAAACAAAAAAAAGTAATGGGCATAATAATCGTAGAGACTAAGGTACCCTCTTCTGTTAGGAAGGTGGTATTCCACTGCAGAGGAGTGTCCTACAGGAACTGCATTTGTGAGTGATATTATTGTGAGAGGTGCTGACAGGCTTTTAGACACACTACAGGGCTTTGGAGCCCTTGTTATGTATTTGTAGATGTATTTACACAGCCCTGTGCTCCATCTGCCCCACTGTTTGCCCCTGTCCTCTTTTCCATCTTGGCTTGTATCAGTGTACAATGTGGGCTCCATGTGTTTTTAGAGAATTAACCAGATCCTTTCCAAGAGGGTTGGGTAGTTGCCCTATAAGGCTTTGTATTGGCCTATCTTCATTACAAAAAGACGGACAGCAATAGGGGTAGGTATGGTGAAACCCAGCTAACTACTGTTGGGGAAGAAGTTGGTGTAAAAAGCTAATAATTCATGGGATCATACTCAGGAAACTCCTCCCAGTTTGCTCAGCTCATGCCTAGCAGCTTACATCTGATGGGTAGCGCTGTTATGTTACCTTGTAAATACCAGCCTATGCAACAGAGATACGAAAACCTTGGTGGTCTGGGAAAAGAATGAGGAGAATCTGAACAGCTTCGGAAAGCAGACAGGAGGAGACAAAACAGAAGAGAAAAGACGAGTTGAACTGTTTGAAGACCAGTTGAAATGAGCATAAATCACAACAAGCTCTGATAATGTCACCCTTTTTGCCAGTTAATGACCATGTATGGGAAATGCCAAGGATGAAGCTTAAAGAAGTATTTTTTCTACAGTCGGCAGGACGTGGCATACTCCACCATATGAGTCTTCTAAGCTTAGGCCACGTGTGTAATAGCTATGCAAAAAGATTAATCAGTTTTTAGAAATAGAATGAATATGTGTGATTATGTCGGGGGAAATAATGAGTATGTAAGTAATCAGGTGATACAAGCTTTGGATGGGGCAGCGTACAGTATACACGATAGGCAGAATGATCCCCGTGCATCCGGTACTGCGAATAAAGAAATGCCACCTTCTTAATGCTACACTGGAGTTAAGGAGTTTCTTCCAATTTTTATTAACAGCCCTGGAGAGAGAATGTTGTCAGGGTAAGAGTTTCATACTGTGCCACCATGTAGGCTTGCCAACTTTGTCCCCCCCCGGCTTTTTTTTTTTTTTTTATTCTTTAGAAACGAATAAAGAAATGCCACCTTCTTAATGCTACACTGGAGTTAAGGAGTTTCTTCCAATTTTTATTAACAGCCCTGGAGAGAGAATGTTGTCAGGGTAAGAGTTTCATACTGTGCCACCATTTAGGCTTGCCAACTTTGTCCCCCCCCGCCTTTTTTTTTTTTGCTAAGTTTAAGGAAAATACCAAAAAGGTATGTAATTGGAAATTACTAATTTAATTAGGATAAAACGATCATGGCGGGCTCTTTATCTGAAGTAGGTATAGCCTTTCAGATTGTTGTAAGCTGCTCTCCGTGTGGTGACTCGTGTTGCAGTGCCTTTATAGAGCCTTGGTAAGACCATGAAGGCAATTAGGTAGCTGGTTCCTCAACTGCTTCCCTTCTGCAATCTGAAGAACTGATGAAGTATAAGAGTATGCATGTGACATAATATGATTCCTGTGACCAGAATTAATAATGTCAGCTAAATGATACGGTGATTAAAAACCATTTTTGACGTGGATGGATCAGCACAGCATGGCTGCTCTTCTGCTGTGTTGGAGCACATAGCTTCAAGAGGCACAGTACGAGCTTAAAAGGCTCCCACACTGAGGCTGAGCCTCTGCAACTGCCTCTGCTCCGTCCTCAGCAAGGCTGCTCAACGTGACTTAAACTGTTCAGATTTTGTAGGAGAACTGATCTTTGTGGGGTTTATTCCAACTTCTTTCCTGGTCAACTGGAGCACAGCTTCCCTGTCTGTGGGTTTTTTCCTTTCTGCCCCTGGACATGCAATACACTCCTGGTGCTAAACTGCATATGCTTTAGTCCGGTTTCGGATTCATTTACAGGTACGTGACACTCTAGGAAGGAAGTTGCAGATCGCAGAGAAGGTGTATAGCTGTTCTTGAATTTGTTGCCAGCTCTCTTCTCACGAAAGACATACCTGGGAATGCTTTGCTTCCGTGCTGCATGTTTCGAATATGTGTAAATGTAAAGCAAAATTTTGGTAGGAATGGGCTGTGCTTTAGAACATATCTGTGAGGAAGTCTTGAGTGTATGCATTTTTCTTGAAGAAAAAAACCAATAGAGAAATGAATTTCATAACAAGATTGTATAGATACACTAATGTGCTATTGTTGTGTGAAAACAAAAGCTTCCTTCAGGATAGCAGAAAAACTTTCTTTCACTTTTGGTGAACTCCAGTTAAAAAGTTATTTTTACTTTAACCAAGTTAAATTTAAACTGCAAGATATAAAAGTTCAGCTTTGGCACGTGCAAATCTAACCATGCTCCGTATTGCGGTTACGTGCTTTATCTATCAGTAACTTGACTTCTGGCCTCAATTACACTTGAAACTTTAGTTTTGTTGGGATTGCACTGTTGTAGCTGGGCATGGTTTGGCCTTGTGTGAGGAAGTTAAACTGTTGTATGGATGAACACCGAATCCAACTTGCTTCATGATAACAGTAATGGCTGTAAGTTATGAACAGGCATACAGTGTAACGTTGTCTAAGTAATTCAGTGCTAGATGATCATGGAAAATAAGTTTATTGAGTAGGACAAAGTATAACTGCAGGTGTTCCTCTTCTAAAAACTCCTGAAAAAAGGTATCTTAAAACAGTCATTGATGAGCTCTAATATTGTTATGGATGCAGCCATTTCTTATCCCATTTAAGCTCATGGTAAGCACATTGGAGTGCTTCTGGTTGAGAGGCTTGCATTCCTAATTGGCATAAGGTTGTGGTTTTGGCTTTAAAAATGTAAGTATCTGACTCTGACTTTGGGCATTCCACAGCAAAACACTTGTGAACTTTGGAAAAAATAATTTTCTGATAATACAGTGTTAAGGGTCGAGGGACCGAGGTAATAACTCCTCGAATTCCTTAACGATCCCTTCTGTCTCTAGCGAGACAGAAGGAGTTTAAAGGGGAAAGAAGAAATTCACACCTCGGTCTGCGTTTGGGAAACTGAAACAAACTTTTAATAAACAATAAATCCACACCACTATACACTACTATATATATATGCACAAACCAAGAAAGAGGGGGAAAAAAACGAAGAGAGGACTTTCTTCTTTGTCCCTTTAAAAGGATTGCAGCACAGTGGTGGATTATTATAAACTGCTGCTTCAAAACAAATTGTACTAATATACGGAGACTGACCTAAAGTAACATGTTTTGTGGGGAGCAGTAAAAATAAAAGGCAGAGGGGAAAGGATTGTTGGAGTTTTTTTGCAGAGCCGTAGACTCTGCTTGGAAAAGAAAGTCTCCTTAATGGCAACACATGGTGTGATCTGAGCAGCAGTCAGCAGTACGTGACAATGTAGTGGCTCATTGAGAGGGACCAAACTTAGCACCAGAAGAGGAATTGATTTTATGCTCCGACTGTGTTGTGAGAATTCAGACTGGGAGACAATGGTGCCCCACAAGAAGGCTTTTACTTTCCTCCCAGCTTTTAAAAGTATATGACTGGGTGTGGAAAGAAGTCTGAATATAATGTGTTTGAAAACTAAAAATTTAGCAACTGAAGTCACTGATAGTCCATGTATTTAAAATATACCCTTGCCTAAAATATAGCTGTAAAATAGACTGTGCTTATTGCAGAACAGTTGTGTGTCAAGGTTCCTTCATTAAAATGTGAGACTGGGTTAGGAACAGAAAGAAGGGCTGCCGAAAGTATATAGTGTGTTTGGCTGGTAAAAGCCCGAGGGTGTATTTCTGAGGAAAAGACAGGTTCACAAAGTAACAGAGAAAGATGATGACTCTGGGACGTGTTAGAGAGTGGTACAGACAGGTGGCACAGACACACCTCGTCTAGAATGGGCTCCCTGCCTTATTTTGCCTAACGCCCTCTGGCCAATGCATGGCTTAAACAGCCTGTCTTCAGAAGAGCAGAA
This sequence comes from Buceros rhinoceros silvestris, assembly GCF_000710305.1. Classification (NCBI taxonomy): domain Eukaryota; kingdom Metazoa; phylum Chordata; class Aves; order Bucerotiformes; family Bucerotidae; genus Buceros; species Buceros rhinoceros. Next base: position 52,947 of record NW_010422571.1, read on the forward strand.
CAGTGAAACCAAGCTCTCCATTGCCAGTTGACCATGTTTTAGATCTTTCTTTTCTCTGTCATCTTTCCTATCCAAAGTAAAGCTAAACTCTGAAGGCAAAAATAGTATGAAAATTAAACTGTTGATTGTTATTTTTGAGACCAAAAGGACCGTAATCTCGTTTCAATGCATACCTGTCCAGTTATTGTTGGAACTATTCATTAGTATTCACTGGCCCAGCTTTGCACAGGGGGCTGGACCAGATGACTTCTGCAGGTCACCTTTCAACATAAAACATTCTATGGCTTGAGAGCATCTACTGAGGCAAAAAATTGTATTCCTAAAGCTATAAGAAACCATATATAATTTATGTAATTTTCCCCACCCCCTAGATTCATTATAACTACTTACACCACTCCGCTCCACAAAACCTTTTTTTTTTTTTTTAAATAACCAGAGGATGCTTGTTTCAAATTCTGGATTAAATGGCTGAAACTAGAACAACAAACACTAGAAACTTAAAGTCAAATTTTATTTTTTCTTCACCCTTTCTCTTTAAAGGGAAAAGGATGTGATGTTCTGCTGCTTTACAATTCTTTTTTTCTGCTCTTAACCTATCCAGAAGACAGTCTTATACGTAAGTTTATTGGATATGAAGGTGATGTTTAAAACATTTTTAGCCTTTAGACCTAAAGACTTAACTGTTGTTACAGCCAAGATAGACTAGATGTTGTTAATGTCGCTTGTTCAGTAACCTCTTACTAGTCACAGATGCCAGGAAACATGCTTCAGTGGGGAGGAGATGTGTAAGTGACTATCTACCACCCAAAGTCGTCCTAAAACAGCCTCACTTTTCAGCTTTGAAAAAAGAGTGGTGTTCTTTTCAGGTTGTTCCCATTGGGTTTATTAGTTCTAGTAGTATATATAAAAGTCTGGTTGTCTATAACACACTTCTGTTTCCTAGGGGAATGATAGGTACATCGTATCTAGTGACACCAGAGCACAGCTGAAATTTCTTGAAAACCTTGATCACCTAGAGAAGCAGAGAAAGGATGAAGAGGAGCGTGAAATTTTGCTTCGAGCAGCTAAGGTAAGAACTTCACTTCTTGCTGTCCGAGTGGTGTCCTTTAGACTAGTGAACATCTCCAGGTTTCTCCTATTACTGCTTTAAATGTAGGAACCATTAACCCTTTAACCAGAAATCCATAATGTTTAGGATAGCTTAGGTGATACAAAAAAAGATTTTCACTTTTTACATTCATTAAAAATTCATGGGAGTTCTTTCAAATGTGTGGTGAGGTGAAATCTTCTGTTGAGATTATTCCTACTGATCAAAATGAAATAAAATAAATATTTACATTGAACATCCATTCTGGCTTTATTTCTGGCTCTGAAGTTGGTATGTCTTTCTCCAAAATTTGTGTATGGCACTGCTTGAAAAGATGGGTTTGCCATGCTTGCTGAAGCTGCAGCCTGGTGAGATCCACCACCGTGCCAGATGTGTTTGTTTGCTATAGACAGATCAGAGGGCTGGCCTTGGAGCTGGTACCCTGGCATCTGTGAATCCCTCGTGGAGCCACAGTTAGTACAGAATAAGTACCCTTCTTCCCCCATCCCTCCCCTCAAGGAGCAAAAGAAAAAAAACAGTAGATGTTGTTACATCAAATGTGACTTGATCATCTTCTGTTTGTTGAGGTTTTTTTGTTTTGTTTCAAGCTGAATCCTGGAGCCCCTTGAGTGGAAACCTAATCTAGAGTTGAAAGAATCATGTTGTACTTGCATGAGTGCAACTTCCTTTCTTTCCTGTAATTCCTGTCCTTTTTAAGTGTCTGCTGCTGACATGAACAACATCATGCCTAGACTGGACCTGACTGACAGCGTTAGCATCATTTTCAGCTTAATCTTGCTTCAGGCTAGAGCAGAGGCAGCCGGCCCAGATGAGGGGAGGGGGGGTGCGCGTATGTGCGTGGAGGGGGAGGGAAGCCAGTCTGGACTGAGGCATTCACCCCTGGAGCTAAATCTTTCAATCACCAGAGAAAATTGTCATTTATTAAATATTTAACAGATACAATGGTGTTTGGATGCCAGTAATTTCTATTCAATCTTTTTCTTCTTCTTTTGGTAGAGCCGTTCCAATAAAGAAGATCCAGAACAACTGCAGTTAAAGCAGAAAGCGAAAGAGGTAGGACTTCCCAGTTACCATGCTTGCCTTTGTGTGTTGCGAGAAGGTTGGCAGCCCTGTCCTGGCAATTAGGTCAGGGTTTATTTTGCTGCTGCATACCATTTGCAGAGGCCTTGGGGAAGGACAGGAACTGCCACAGGCAAGGGCAGTGCTTCAAATGAGGTCAATGAATTATGAGCTCTCTTTTTTAACATTTTATTTTGGTAGTTTCAGTCCTGTCTAGAAACGGTCCTTTGTAAACTGCAGCAGTACACTCGGTAGGAATATAATGTGGGATTAGGGAGGGGGGGGGGAAAAAAAACTTTGAGATTTAGCATCTGGGACTGTACAATAGGCTACATTTTTCCAGGGTAATTGTTCGTTTTGTAAATCTGATACTGCTTATAATTCTTTGGCTGGGAGGCGGTACTGGGATTTAGTTTTAAATGGAAAACGCCTCTGGCTTTTAATTTTCTGGGCCCAGCAGTTTTCTGTTCTGGAATGGAGCCCTTGTTTCACACAGTTCATGTTTAGCTGCAGGGGTTTTAGTTTATAGCTTAGACCGGTTAAGCTTTTACTCCCAGAGGCCTCTGCATAGCAACTGTAGAAATCAACAAATAAGTTCATTTATGTCTGCAGCCTCCTCTCAGTAGCTGACTTTTTACATTTCCCAATATCCATTTCCTGACTTTTCTAGCCTGAGAGAAAAAAGCTCCACTAATTGGAGCTTATTTTAATTGAGCCTTAATATTGGATCTCACTGGAGTTGCCCCCAGAGCTACTGGGAACAGAATGAAATGAAAGTACCTAAGGTTGAAGATGTGTGTGCATGTGTATGTGTGTGTGAAATTTTTCACTTGACCTACAGATTCTTTTCCCTGCTGAATAAATCATCAAGCCTGTTCACATTTCTGATTAAGGATCTGACAGCAGACGATAATAAAGACAATTGAGGTGTGAGACGTGTGATACAGAGCTGAAGAAATTGGTTTCTATAGTTACTTGACTGATTTCATGCAATTTTTAAGGATCTTTGTGCTAAATGAGAGTGATTTTCTGAGCAACCTTTTTCCTTAACTGTGCCTCTTGAACTATGAAATTTGTTGTTGCTTAACATTGCTGCACTTGGCTCCTAGGTGCCAGCAGCAGCAGGTTATTTATGAATGCTTTAAAGGCCCTTATTGTTTGGATTAATGTCGGAGCCTAGGCAAAACAAATGGAAATCCAGTAAAATAGTATTAGAATCAATGCTCTGGATTGGCACCATAGTAGAAGAAATTTGTAAAATAAGAGGAGAGAGGAAACTTGCTTTGCAATCTTTTAATTCTTTCTTTCTGCTTACAACTCTTTCTTCATGCGCTCAATGTGTGAGTACAGCGTTGCCCTAAAGCTCTTCTTGGTTTGCCTGTAGTGCCACCAGGATCAACAACCAGTGGGTGATGATAATTTGTCTTGTTTTGTAGGTGGCTTTACCTCTGCATTATCTGGTTGTTTCTAGAGGTTCTTTCTTTTGATAAAACACTGCAAAGTGATTCATTTATGCAACTTCTTTTCTCCTTTTCTCTGAACAATAATGCGTAGGATCCTGAAAAATACTCTGTGATTCCAATATTTAGGACAGAAAAAAGTTAAATTTTTGTGCTTTGCGTCACTGTTTAGATTGGTTGGTATTGTTAATGAGGTCTCTTTTTTAAAAGTGGCATGTTGGTGTACAAAAAAGGAGCCAACAGAGGGAGAAGGCATCTTGAGTTAGTACTTAATGTTCTATTAAGTGCTTCAGTTCACAGCCTTCAGTGCATCTTAACTTGTGCCAGACTAACACAGCCTTCATAGCATTTGTCCTGAATGTTTCTCTGTGCTGTGCTGCTCTCAGAGTGACAATCTCCCAGCTGCTTCACCAAAAGAAGAGGAGGCAGAAAAGAAGAGGAGGCAGATCTGTCTCTTGGGACAATGCAGATCCTTGTGTCGGTATTGTCTTGCACTCTGTCTTGCTGCTTTGTTCTCCGGAGAATGAAGCAGCCGGAACTTCTCTGTCCTCCACGTGCCACGTGGGAAACCCACCTTCTATGCCAGGGGGGCTTTCTCATCTGTGAGACCATCTCAAGCTTGAGTGAAAATGAGCCCAAGTGCAGCTGGTCAGTTTGGGCACTTCATTGACACTTTGGAGGTAAATGGTCAGCATTAAGAAATGCAAACATGAGTAGAGCTGGAATAAGAGCTCTACTCTAAGAAACAACAAATATCCCAAGGCTGACACTGGTACTGCAGAAGCACAGTGTATACTGGGATGATAGCCTGTCTGTCTTGGTGATTGTGAGTGTGGCCTGCTCCTAAGAAACCACACTTGGGGAATTTTGATACCTCTGTTAGCTAGAATCAGATCCTTTCCAGGCCACTCTTGAGTACCCACTGGAAAGCCTGATCTGATCTGCTTGAAGTTCTTTAGGAATTAATACAGGCCTTCCTTCCTCAAAGCTGTCTTTTATGTGTTGATGGTGACCCCCGGGAGAAGGGAGAGGGTGTGGAGTAATGACAGCGGAGCATGTTCTAAAGCAGCGTTTCCCCAAATGCAGAGTGTACATCCTAACAATGAATACTCATAAATCCAGGGCGTGCTGACATCCAGCAGCTGGAGGCAACATCTTAACATTGCTGGAAGTACATCCAGAGACTCGGCAGAGGATTCTTTTATCCAAAGGGCTACACATAACTGTTGTGACCTTTTCGTTCCTTTTTGCATGACCTATTGCCTCAAACTTCCCCTATGCTAAGTCATTTCCTTTATTCTTAGTCTAGGTACCTTGCTGTGAATGAAGTCTTTATTTACTTCCCCTTGTCACCTGTTTCAGCAAATTTTAATACCTATGGAAAGTGTGCATTCCTTCTGAGACAGCTGCAAGCAAGGCTTGCCCCAGGCTGCTCCTTTGTGCACTCAACAATTTTGTCCTTGCTTACCTCATGGGCCAGCTCTTTGTGCAATGGCATTCCCAAAGTCTGGGTAAATTACCCCTGCTTTTCATTCAGCCCCATCTGCCACTTAAAGCTGAGAGGATACAGTCCTTACATTGTCCCTCACGTTTGCACTTTTAATCCGTAACTTTATTTAAGTGCTTTCTGCTATTTCCTGTTCCACTTTCAACTATACTTCCAGGTACGAAGAAAATGTTCAGTTGATGCAATTCTTGTCACTGTATTTATCTTTGGCTTCTGAAATGAGCTTCTGACTTCAGAAGACTACTCTTTCGGCTTTTCTGAAGTGAGCTTAGTTAAATGGAGTAGCAACATAGAATCATTTTGGTTGGAGAGTAGAATCATAGAATCATTTTGATTGGAAAAGACCTTTAAAATCATCAAGTCCAACCATTAACCCAGCACTGACAAGTCCACCAGTAAACCATGTCCCTACATGTCTTTTAAATACCTCCAGGGATGGTGAACTCCACCACTTCCCTGAGCAGCCTGTTCCAATAATTGACAGCCCTTTTGGTAAAGAAATTTTTCCTAATGTCCAGTCTAACCTCCCCTGGTGCAACTAGAGGCCATTTCCTCTTGTCCTGTCACTTGTTACTTGAGAGAAGAGACCAACCTCCACTTCTCTACAACGTCCTTTCAGGTAGTTGTAGAGAGCGATAAGGTCATCCCTCAGCCTCCTTTTCTCCAGGCTAAACAACCCCAGTTCTCTCAGCTGCCCCTCATAAGACTTGTTCTCTAGACCCCTCACCAGCCTCGTTGCCCTTGTCAGGTGTAGGATGCTGTCAAATGTGCAAGCATGCCATACGAACAGTGCATCCCAGAAGACCTGTAAAAATGTCAGCAGTAAACAGCGTGTACTGTAAATTTAAATATAAACCCTGATGTTTTGTACTTCTGTCTCTGACGTTCAAAAGTGAATGTGCTTGTAGTATGGCTTCAGGAAGCTTAAGGCTGAGGCTGGGCAAACCTTTCAGATTGTGTGAGCGCAAGATCGGTGCTTGGGGTTGAGCAGGTGAACAGATGTTGTATTGACAGCATCTCTTCTTGTTCCGTAGTAGCTACCTTCATCTCTGCTCTTACTGTGTGGTACCTTGCAGCATCTATCAGTGATAAAGGTGAGCAGCCATGTCTTGAACTAGGGGAGGGAGCGTGTTGAACCAGCACCTGATGGACAGCAGACTTGGCTGCCCCGTTCCTTCCAGCAGCTCTGATCGCTTATGACTGTGTGGGTTTTCCCAGTCCCTTGTTCCTGCCTACTTGACACACTTCTGCATTTTACTGTTACAATTTTGACACAGATGTCATGAGACGGCAGTAGAGGAGATGCTGAGAAAATTTGATACCTTAGTATGAACTGCGTAGTCATTAAATAGCAAACCCTAGGATTTTTAGTAACTAGAGACAAAACAGACCCTATCAAAAAACATCAAACAAAATGTCTGCATGATTCCACTGAGTTGCTGGGTGTTACAGAGTAAGGACTGAAATTTAGTTGTTCTGTAGTATCTTTTTTCAAAAATAATCTTGTTTTTTTTTCAATTTCGTATGTCCATCCTAACTCTTTCCATTATTTCCTCTCACATTCACAGAAAAGGAGTAACTGAAACCTGATTCTTTGCTGCTATCCCTCCTGTCTCCAAACCACATATTCAAGTGGTTGTTTCCACTATGCCTGCATACCTCTTTTGCTGCTTCTGCATTTTAGTCTTCTGGGCCTAATGGATCAAATTCTTTTAGACCACTTTTGTGACAGGCGAAAAGGAAATTCCCTAGGTAACCATAACCTCTCAAAAAAGCAAACGATGCTGCAGTCAAATAGGGTCTCATCATGATCAATTGTTTTTTTATGAGCCTTTAGTGACACTCTGAGAGCTTCTGCTTAATTATCTGATTTATATTATCTTCTTTGTTCTGTAGTGTTTCTTTCCTGCTTCTCATGTTATGAAAAAAAAAAGCATGAGATTATTGAACAGACATAAAATTTGTTACCCTGCAGAGTAGCCCTACAAATAACAAAGGGCTATCAGAGATTTGATGTGTTATCTGGCAGAAAGTCAGGAGTGGAAAGGCTGCAAAGTGTTAGATGATGGAGCAAGCGAACAAGTAAACCAAATCCCTGTTTGTAGCATTCATACTGGTGTTTTGAAGGAGTGCAAGAAAAAAGCAGATGAGATTTTGCATCAGGTACCTAAAACCAGCTAGCTGGAAGGTGATAGCAACTCTCTTTATCTAGTGAAAGCCAAAAGCACCTTCCCCCCCACCCCAATCCATTATAATGGACGTGGCCTTGAAGAAGAAATTTGCTAATAGAGGAAATTTGAGGACTAAGTATGACAAAAACATGATAATGGAGAGGCAGAGAGTTCCGTGCCAAGAACAAATGTTGGGTGGACTGCATGAGGAGATTCAGAAACCTGCAGGTGGAAGATAACTCTTCAACATTCTTTAGACTTCAAGAGCAAGTTAGTGAATACACAGTGTTACAGCAACTGAAAATCTTTCAAAAGACCATGCAGCTGGGAGAAATGTGATTTATTTTAAAGTAATATCTTGCAAGGTCTGTGCTGACCCATTGTGATACTAATGCTGGTCTGTGGGTTGTCGTTGAACAGTCTTCTCCTAAGTTATAGCATCCAAAACACAAACTACAGAATATCTTGCTTTGGTGTGGTGTTCTGTAGCCTTTTTAATGGCTTTGCAACAAAAGCAGCCTAGGCAGTGTCTGAAAACACACATGGGGAGGTCAGTGCTGGATGCAAGACACCTAGCAGCTTCCCTGGGCCTCTCAGTAAGGCAAGCTGATGGGACTGCACAGGGGAAAGCATGCTCCTGGGGATCCGAAAAACAGCAAAATACATCAACAATTGTTAAACAAAACATTATAAAAGGCAACACACACTCCACACCTGGGAAATTCTTAACAAGAACTGGCAAAATAAGGAATCAGGAAGTCACTGCACCCTGGATTTTGTTAATTCTTGAAATCTTGTGGGGAGTTAATTGTTTATATATTAGAGAAAATACCTTTATATATTAGAGAAAATATACCTGAAATATCACCTGAAGGTTTTTGGTTGTTTTTGTGTTGTTGGTTTTTTTTTTTTTCTGATAGGTAAATTATTTCATGGCTATCCTAGAAAAATTTCTGATGTTCTCCAAAACATCTTATTGCACCCTCTAGTTCTAGACAGACAAGGCACCTGGTCTTGGGGGACATAGCCACAGTTATTCCTGTCCTGTCACTGAAGCGTGTATGTGGAATATTAACCTGGAAGAAATATTTGTTATTACATACAGCCCTATTCTAAGTCAGGACAGCGTATCAAACCAGGGCATGCAATTCTGCCTTTCTGCTGTTAAATCTAAATGACAACAGAGGGAAAAGTCAGTGGAAACTAATTGTATGGCTAATTAAAACAGTTTGAAAGGAAGCAATTGCAAGAAGAGAAATTGCATTATAGGCAAGAGCAGAGGATGGTAAATGTTTAAATACGCAGCCTTCAGATGTCGGTTTTCCTCAGAGAATGTCCCCCATATGAGACGTCTGCTATTCAGCTGCATTCAACCTGTAGGGCAGAAAATTTTGTATAGGAAAGGTAGAGGCTGGAGGCAGTAATGCTCATTGAGCTTTATGACAATCAGTGCGAGAGGCTTGGGATTGAAAACAGATTTTTAAGGTTTATTTTTCATTTTCGTCCCTTTTCATTCCTTAAAATGCTTAAAGGAATGTGGAAAAAAAAATGGAGTTCTGGAGGCAGTAATGCTCATTGAGCTTTATGACAATCAGTGCGAGAGGCTTGGGATTGAAAACAGATTTTTAAGGTTTATTTTTCATTTTCGTCCCTTTTCATTCCTTAAAATGCTTAAAGGAATGTGGAAAAAAAAATGGAGTTCTATTTTTCCAAAGACAATGAAGGGAGAAGTGACTGGGAGCAGTAGAAAACTTTCAAAGCACTAAGTGGAGAACACAATGAAACCCAGTGAAACTTTGAAAAAGATGGTCAGAAAAAAGAATGGATAGAAAGGAGAGAGAAAAGTCAGTTCAGTGGGATAAGAGGCTCCACTTAAAAGACACCTCAATGTTTAAATATGTACAATGAAGGGCAGTGAGGGACCATTTAGGAGGTCAGGTTTCTTTTTCGCTTATACAAGCTAGAAAAAAGTAAATTTTTATGTTTGGTCACAGTTGCTTTGACTTTGCATTTTGATATTCGTTAATTAATTATTTAATTTCTTTATTGTGGAGGCTGAAAGAATTGGGGGCTTCTGCCTCTTACATATGCTTATATTCCTTGCTTTTTTTCCCCCCCGCAAGTCTTATACAAATTCTTGTTCATCTACTTTATTGCTTTTATTACTCCTGATGTACTTATTGCTGGATAGCGCACATAACCCTTAGGCATACATTAACTTGTCTTCAGCCTTCCCTGGTTTCCTTTCCTGCCAGTTCTTCTGTTACTTTAAATATTTATTTAATCTGTACCAGACTCTGTCAGCCTACAATGACATATGCAGAGACATCCCCATTTTTTTTTCTTGATATTAAACCCACTATCTTGCACAGATGCTTTTTAGTCTTTCCCTTACGTTGATTATAGCTAAGTCCAGAATTGTGATGTTTAGCTTCTCCATCTGTCTTGCCGGCACTTCTCTGGAGCTCATTTACATCCGTATGACTGTATTTATTTGTTATTGTATTGCCAAGACTTTTTTTTGTTTGTTTAAATAGAAGTTCCTAGCTCTTCAATCTAAGAAAATCTAAAGAAAAGAAATCTCTTTTCATTTATTTCCTGGTACTCTATATTGATGCTCCCGCAGAAGTGGACAGTGGTATGTATGAGTTTCTTGAGACACATGTTGACTGCCAGCATCGTGCTGGACAAGTGCCATCTGTTTGGCTTTCCTTTAACCTCAGACCTGTTACTGCTTGGTGAGCCCTGACTAATACAGATGCTTAATTTCTTGTCTCTACTGTTAGAGAAATCTTCCCTGGTAAAACTATTCTTGAAGATCCAGAGACTAAAGGTTTCATGTGCTTTGTCGTCTATGAGACCTTCTGCCAAATACCCCGTTCTACTTTGACACCAGACATGAGGGTTTTCATGACTCCTATTTCAAGGTGAACATGTATTTAGCTAGACAGCTCTTCCCCACTTTGATAACACAGCCACCTGCTGCTGCACGTGTCATGGATTAGCTGCTGCGAACTCGTTGAATTTATTTGTAGTGCAGTATACCTCTGCCGTTCTTCAGTTGTGTTTGAGGGATTCTCCCTTGCGGTGTTTAGGGCAAATCTTATGAGATTTGCATAACTTGAATCATTGGAGCTCTGATAGTGCAAACAACCACATATCATGTACTTCATAACTGAAAAGGTTTTAAACCAACTTGTTGTATTGCTCTAAAAAAAGTCTCAGCATCTTGTAGCTGAAGTACTTCTTATCTTATGAAACTTGAAAGATAATTTTTAATATTACAATGCTACAAAAATGTCATTGGTGTAGTAGTAAAAATAGATTTTGCATATTTTCTGAAATGTGGAGTATGAGACATAAGTGAGATAGAATTTCTGTGAGCACGGAAAGAAACGTTTTTCTCAGTAGAGGATTGAGTGAAGAACAGAGAGGTCAATTTTAAAACCTTTCATTTTGTGTGATTACAGCCATGCTGCAAATGCCATTTCACTATAAGGGAGGACTTTAAAACATACCTTACTTCTTGATTTGTGCTGCAGGTCAGATTAACTAAAATGGTTATTGTGTCACCCTAGAGATTCCTGCTTGCTGCAAGACCAGACTTTAAACCTTATTTTTATTATTAAAAAGGCCAGCAGCAATAAAGACTATTTTAGAAGTTCTGCGTCGTTTTCATAGCAATTTGATCTTTATACACAGGTTTTTAGAACTCTTTGTACTGCAATTCTTAGCATATGTAAAAATCAGAAAGAGGGGAGAAGGAGCATGAACATTCATTGCCTCTCAATGCCTGTCCCCTCTCAATGTCCTTCTTGAGGAATGAATTTTGAACAGAACGCATGTTGGACTCCTCTGTCACGGTGGAAGAGCAGCATCTTTCCACAGATGAAGTAGATCAGGTTGAGGTGAATCCTGCTAGTGTGTGGGTCCAACATATGGCACAGGTACCCCCGCGCCTCTTCAATTGTCATTACACACTTCGGTCTTCAACGGAAAAAAATCGTCTGTTTTCACATTGCAAACCTGGGAATGACAGTTTCTGTTTGTATCTGATTTTAGTCAGACACACCAATATTAATAAAACTGGCCTCTAAAAGGGAAACAATATTAGATGCAGCTTCTCTACATTATATTTTAATAAAATGTATATACTACTTTTATTGTCTTTTACTTTCTGCCCTGACTTGTGTGCTACAAAACTGCTAGAGTTTTGACTGAACATGGTTGCCTCTTGCTCTTTCCTGATGTTGTTTAGGAAAATCTGGCAGTAGTATCCAGCCAGTATCCTCGGGTATCCCTTGATGTTATCTGCATGTCTTCCCCTTATCCTGTGCTTTTAACTGCTCACACAATGTTTAGACATTTATTCTCACGCATTTTAATGGAACAAAACTTGATGAAAAGATGATTTTGCTGGCTTCAGCAGGGTAATTTGGATGCCTGCCCGTATCGCTTAATGGGGATCTGTTGAGTCCATTATGGAGATTGAGTGTTTAAATTCATTTATCTTAATTATGTTCTCAGAAAAATCCCCAAGATGTCTAGAATGCAACAAGACTATGATTTCTTTTTTTTTCTTGCGCTCCAAAACACTGGTGAGATTCTGCCTGATTTGAAAAATTCTTGGGCTGGTTATGAGGTGGAAAATGTATTGGAGAGAGTAGATGATAGTGAATGACATATGTTCCCAGCATTGTCCTGAGAACTGCATAGTCAAAGATGCATCCATGCTGTTTTTAGAAGGTACGTCCTTCTCATACCATCCACCATGTGTCATCCTGTCCTTTGTACTGGCGGGTTTTCTGTTACGGGGCAGTGCTGGCTCCTGCAGGATGGCTCTGTCAACAGCTTTGTCAGCTTGAATTGTGTGGGGTACATGAGGATGGTGCCCAGGTGCTACCCAGTCCTTGGCCACAGCAGCATCCTGGTACTCCACCAAAAGGCACTCAACCCACCCAGTCCCCTCCACCCCATGCTGATGACAACCCAAAGCCCTCTTGGTATTTAATTCCTAGCTCTACCTCTTGTCATTGGTCTTTACTGCGGCTGCCCATCAACATCAGCTGTAAAGTGGAGATGGGCTCTTATTTCAATGCTTCTTCAAGCCAAGTGACCAAATATTGAGCAGCCACCCATTTTTAACATGTCTGACCGCAGTGCAGCTAGTTTGTATGTGTTTTGTAGGGTTGAGGGAGAAGGGGGGATGTGTTTTCTAATGACTCCTAGGGAGTCATTGCACAAGTGTATTGCACAAGGTTAGGCTAATAAAGGCTTTTGGGTTGGTTTGTGGGATTTTTTATTTTTATTGTTGTTGGTTCAAGTTTAATGGTTTTAAAAGTCCATTTCATTTTAAGTGTAATGATTCTTGAAAGTAAATCAAAGCATCTTTCCCCTTCTGGTTTCCTTTGCCACTGGAGCCTTTTGGAATTTGCTCTGCCCCCGGGGGATGCCATATGCATGGCCTGTTGTCACGCCTCCTCATGACCACCATGATGACTGAACTACGTTGCTGGCAGGAAGTTGTTCTACAGGGATGTGCCGTAGCCGCCTCTAAGTGCGGGAGGCTCCAGGTGTTGGAGGCCTGAGCAGTTGGGCTGGAAGTCAGCATGTGCCTCTGCCAAGGAACCTCAGTGTTTTCTTGCTCCCAGTTAATCCAGGGAGAGATGAAGATGTCACATAAAAATAGCTTCTAAGCCTTAGTGTTTCACTAAGTTTGAAGTTTCAAGTTGTTTTTTTCAGATTTAGTCTTATTTTGCTCTCGCCCCTGATTGGTTGCAGTGTGTTTTTGGATATAAATACACATATTTAAGACTTAGTCTAAAGACAAGTTTTTCTTAAACAATTTGTGCAAGTAGGCCAGCTGGAGGTAACTTCAGACAATTGCACAACACTAGTAGTTTTCAAGTTCAAAGCACATAAAACATTACAGTGTCTAAAATACTGTTGAAAGCAATACTGTGTACTTTGAAAAAACCAAACAAAATCCTGTTCAGAACTGAATGAATTCTGATGAATAAGGTTTTAAGTGTTGACACTGCACACAACAGCGAGAATAGTGTGTGTGGTAAGTGAATGATCCTTCAATGCTAGCATTGAAGAAGTACTACTACAATTCTGTAAGCAAAAGCCTTGCCCCCCAACCGCATGGTATTTTTTTCATTGTGGATTCTCACTTAAGTAGTAGCAACTGGGGGAGTAATGCTGTGTGGGTGGAAGAAGCTCTGTCCTTAGCCAGCTGAATTTCTCCTCCAGGTGGGATCTCTGAGAGGTGAAAAGCACACGAAAACGTGGTGTATTGCAAGCTTAGTAAGCAAAATATCTGTACTGACTGAATGAGAAATTCCAAGTAAATTTTTTTAATGATTTGCACCATTGAGGGAAGGGAGGAAGTTGGATGCTTTGCTACCATGATATGGCTATACTTTCTTTAAAGACATGGACATGCATAAATGTAGAGCATTCCCATCCGAACAGATTTTGTAGTCCTGGAAGTAGGAAAAGCACGGGCCAAGGATCTGTCCTAGTTGCATGTTGATTCGTTAAAGGGTTAACATCAAACCTAAGGGTTTGTCTTTAAGGACTAACTCAACGTGAGTAAATAGAAGAAATGCCTCCTTTGCACAGAGAGAGGGAGTGCATGCACGCACTCCTTCCCACCCGTGCCCAACCCCCAGGTTGGGCAGCTGGCAGGTCTGAAAGCACTGTGGTTGCATTAGCAAGGTGGCCAATCCAAGCTAGTAAGTCTGTTAGCAGATGTGGCCAGGCTGAGCTCCAGAACAGCTGGCATCCGTAGTTATCAGATAGAATGAAGTAGCGTGTACCTTGAAATGTAGAGATGAAGCTGCTTTTTCTTTTTTAAATTCTCTTCACTAGGGGGTTCTCTCTCATCCTAAGTTTACCTAACCAAGGTAGAGGTTATTTCTAAGGATTTCTTTGTGTTGAACAGTTTTTGGAAGTGAGTGAAAATAAATATATGCAATGTATCTCTAACTTGCTTTGGATATGCCTGAAGATTCGATTAGATTCAAAAAAGAGTGGCAGTGAACTGACAGCATCTTCCTCAGCTGGACAATAAGGTGTTTCAGAATGGCAATATTTATGCTGGGTTCAGGTAATACAATGTGAAGAAATTGAGTGTCTTGCTTGTGCAGTCGTGAATTGAGATTTTTAAAATTAAGAATATGCCCAGTTCACAGAACTCTGTGACTTCGACTTTTAGTACTAAACTGGCCTCATAAACCAGTGCTGATCAACAGTTTCCGTTAATCAGAAACAGCAAAACTTATGAGCTGAGGAACAGGCAGCAGAGCTTCTGTTAAGACTGGGCTGATACAATTCCTCCGGAGACTGCCTTGGGGTTACTTACACTGTGCTCTCTATAGGGTTGTTCACATTTCAAGGCTCTAAGCATGACAGAGTATTGGAATCTTTCAAAAGTGTCCAGAAAGACAGGAAAAGGTGCTGTGAAATAATACATTTTTCCAGTAGGGACTGCAGAGCTGACTGAAGTGGTCATGAAGAGAACCAAGAACATTTGGATACTGTATCATAACTAATGTAGGTGTTTTCTTTTCAATTAGATGCAACAAATGGAGTTAGCACAAATGCAACAAAGAGAGGCAAACCTCACAGCTTTGGCTGCCATTGGACCAAGGAAGAAAAGACCATTGGATGCATCAAACGTTGGATCGGGGCTGGAGGTACAGAGATGATTTGCGTGTTGTTGTATCTTCATACTGAATTATTGTTAATCCTTCCCTGTAGGAAGAAGTGAGAATTCTCTTACATGAAATGGCTGGTTACGTACTGTAAGAGAACTAGTCCATGTTCTTGAAAGGATTGTTTCTGGTAAATTTGGTGGGGATGTTTGTGTGTTGCAGGAAGAACTGTGGATAAGAGCACTGTGTGTAAAGGACTGAATGAAATGATGGCTCAGAGAACCTTCCGTCTGCAGGGGAGAGTAATGAAGCTGTGGTGGTCTTCTACAGCAGCTGGTTGTCATGGCCCCTCAGTTTAAGTCACAAAATGGCTGTTTTGGATGGCTTTTGAAATGGCTTTTGCTCTGACAAAACTAGACCATTCGCTTCCTGCAATGAACCAGATCACCTTTTCTGGCTCATGCTGCATTTTAAGAGTGTCCTGAAGGTGCTTTTAACAAATCTTGGTCTGAACAAATCTCTTAATGTTGTAGTGGAGTTTTAACTGTTTTCGGGACCTGTGAAGCTTATAGAGCTGCAGAAGTTCTTTCCAAGGAGACTGACATCCTACTTCTGTTAGTGATCATCTTGGCTGGAGGTGCAAGAAGTGTGTTGCAGGCTGTCACTCAAGTGTTCTTGCCAGTTTCCCCCCTCCTTCTCATGAAGCCTCAGCGTTACTCAAGTGAATGGCTGATTGGCTTGTAATCCAAGCATAGTGAACAGAAGCATGTAAAGTAACTTTTGTGTGGAAGAAGTGGTGGCAAAGTTGTCCTTTCTGATAAACCTTAAGTCTTTTTCACTCTGGTAGCCTGGGAAGCTTAAATAGATGCTAGGATTTAAAATAACCTGGCGTTTTTGCATACTGGTGTCTGGAAGGACCTTGTCTAAAGCTCAGACTGAGACAGTGGTGGCGTCTGTCCTGTAGGATTTCCCTCAGCCTGAACTGTGACAAGGGACCTCTCTAAGGAAGTGAGGTAGACTTGTTTCTCTAATTATTTTTTTTCTCATGTGGAGACAGAATTTGCTCCTTGAGGAGTCCTTGTTTACCGCAGGTGAACTGAAGGACTCTGTATCTAAATGAGCTGCAGAAAGCAGAGTTTCCAGCTTTTGAGCAGCTATTCTTCACTTCTTTGAAGTTTTTAAATGCACTTTCACATGAAACCAAAAATATAGGTTGGTTGGGAGTTTTTGGTTTTTTTTTTTTTTAATAATGCCACTGGGAAAACTTAAAAAAAAAAATTAGTCTAGCACAGGAACAGTTTTCCCCATCCTTTTCTCCTCTCTCCCCAAGCTTCTATCAAGTAACTATTCCTGTTCTTCGTAGTGGTTTTCTGTAATTATTGCCAGATTTGTTTCTGAATATTTAACAAGTCTGCCTTTTCAGTTATTTCTCATAGTCTGCAGTGTGTCTGCTTTATTAAAGGCTTCTTGAGGTTGTGCCAAAGTGAGACAGGTAAGCGTTGCTATTGAAAGGTGGTGATCCATTATTTACATTGCCAGTTTAAAAGAACATGGACGTGAACGTGCAAAACGAGACCATAGACCTTGATAGCATTTTGTTGTCACAAACTTACCTGCTGTATTTAGAGATGCTTCTCATGTCGGTTGCCTTACTGGATTGAGTTGTAAGGGCAGTAGGGGAAAGTAATTCTGCTAGTGAAACTACTTTTGTTTGTCGCATGCAGTCTTGCATTCCAGTGCCTAGTACTTCGGCTTCACGCTACCAAAAAGCTGTTCTCTGCAGACCTTTTCAATTTCTTGTGAAACTCCGCAGGGTAGCAAACTTGAGAAGGATGTTTAGACTTAGACGTGTAAGTGTCCCAATGTATCTGAGCAGGATTTATAAAAGGCTTAAGACTTCTCGTATAGAATAAAGAACTGTTTTGACAAACACTCTCTAGTTCAAAAAGCAGAACATTTGTAATACATTCATGATAACATGGCAAAACATCCTGAGCAGTAAACAACATTCCATTCTTCAGAGATGAAAGGAGGTCTTTGAAACTGAAGGCAAGTACAATATGGCCTTAGGCTGATACACATTTGGGCATCTTTTGGGGCAACCTGTCTGAGAATAATTTAAACAGGCGGGATGTACTTTCTAATTTCAAATTGCAAATACAGATAGTTTTACTCTCAAGTAATCTGAAACGTCATAACTTTCTGACTATGCAACAGCAAGGAGTAAATCTGTGCATAACACTCCTGTGACCGTTTTTTTTTTTTTGAAGCCTAGTATCTTGGTAGACAGGTATGATGGAAGAATTTATTCCTGAATTTGAATGATCCTTTGACAGTGTTGAGTGAAATCACTGATGCTCACTGCATTTTTTTTTAACTAAGACTTCAACTTTCCTTGGATAATGTTCTATATACAATGTTGTATCTCTTATGTCAATGTTAGAGCAAAGTTTACTCTGTTCAGCTTCTTTTTATCGTTACCTCCTGCAATAATTAAAGGAAAGGAATTGTTTCAGGCCATTACTGATGTAAACTGAAGTCCTAAGGTATTTGGGGAGACAGGGAAGAAATAATCAGTTACAGGATGTATTTAAAAAGCAAAACTCTATAAGAAAATTAGTTGCATATCTGCTTTTCTTTATTCACTGCCAAAATGTAATGAAAGAGTGCAGCTCAGCAGGCTGGGTTGGTATGAACCTGCTACCTTCTGGTGCAATAACAGTAAGTGTCAAGGCTAAGAACAGCATTTTGTAGCATACCATGTTTCCTTTCTCCACAAGTGAGTATCAGGTCTGGGTACCTGCTTCGTCCATACTCCGCTGCCTGGTTTTGCACTTCTTCCAGAAAGTCTTTTTACTGGAGTAGTCGAATGCCTGATTCCTGCTCGTTCATCCTGTCCTGTTCGTGTTCTCTGAAATTCTACTTTCTTTACCTGGTCTTTTAAGGGGACCTTATGGATTATTTTTATCTGGGAACTGGAACGCGTGCTGGCGTGAGCATGTGCTTTACAGCTAGAAGCCTGCTTACCAGCAGCCACATCCCTTTACAGGGTGGCAGGTAGCAAATAAAGAAAGAGGTTCCTGCCAAAGGAGTGTCTGTCAACTAATTCAGACCTCAAAGCAGTGTAAAAAGGGAAAACTGTATCTTGCCATGATTATTTCTTGTGTATCACTGAACTTGAAATAGCAGTAGCGGCAAATCCGTGAAGATCATGGAATGAAAAAAATAAGGCTAATGCTCTAGACCTAATTTTAAAAGAAAAGGCATCAATATAATGGGAATTATTTTCTCCTTCTGGTTGGAATCACTTGTTGGGGTGGTTTTGGGTGTTCTCTTCACTACAATGTAACAGTTGAATGGTGTCCTTCAGAAAGAGCAATTTGAGAAAGCCCTGGTAAGCAAATCCCTCTATTATGTGAAAACGTATTAATTGCTGGTACTTGTATTCCAGAGGTGGTGATACCTTCATCCCTACCGTTCTGGTCCCTCTGGATGCTTCTGGGGAGAATGTCTTTGGATTTCATTCATATGTGCTTTTGGGGTGATTGTATTTGTTACCCACCTCTTTTCCTTTTTTGGGTGGCATGTGGTAAGCAGTAATGAATTAAAGGATGGGAAGATTTGGGAAAAAATATCGTATTGAGAAGAGAGAATAGTTCTAAAACAAATCAGAAAAAACTACACTTGAAGCTACAGGCTTACTTTCCCGATTCTGTGTTCTGTTTCACAAATCTTATTGGTTAGTAACATGCTCCATATTGTTTTCCATACTGAGAAATAGGCAAGGATTATTTTGAATTAATTCCTATTTAGGAAAGTGCTTTGTCTCATTCTCACTGTAACTGGAGTCTTACAAGTCTGGAAACTTTTGCAGGTATTTAAAGTTGTTTTTCTGTGAGGAAACAGGCTGCAGTTCTGAGTCCTTAAACTTGGTTTCCTTCTATCCAAAGGTGTCCCAGGTCCCAGCTCATCTTTGGCCGTGAACTGAGAGTAGTGTATTTGTGCAGTATCATGCAGAAGTGGGGGGGAAAAGTCTAGGTTCCTTTTTGAATGACCACTCTTGTGGTCATCTTCTGAAGACTGTGGTTGGACCATTCTTCTACTTTATGCAGGAAAACTTACTTGCATGTCTGCACTTCTGAGTAATTTTTTGGGAAAGATTGCTTGCTTCTCATCCATTTTCTTGCTCGATGGTAACACATTAATGACTTGGAAGTGATGTAGAGCCCCAAAGTGCTGTTGGAGGTGTGTTCGTCACTTGCCTTCTTCCAGGTCATGTTGACTGATTCAGGCGCAAATCTTGTCTCTTTCTCTTTCTTTCTGACTGATGAAATGGCAAAGGAAATTTCCTCCTTCTAGATAGTGCTTGTGGCTGTTTTGACCCCACCAAGTCTGGCAGCTTTGTTGGTGGATGTGTGGGTCATGCCTCACTTCTTGTAGTCTAGTTCTGCTGCGGAAACTTTGGCTGCTGCAAGTAGCTGCTACAGAAGTAAAGAATGCAGCTGATGTCCTGGGGTCAGTGCAGAGCCATTCAAGTACTTTCTTTCTGTCAGAAACCAAGCTCTAGCCAACATGCATAAAATAATGTGGTACTTCCAGGGTGATGCACATCATCTAATACAGCAGTCCACAAATAAGCTTGTGTTCTCCTTCTGGAAAGAAGTGTGGCAAGAAGAAAGGGGAGAAATGGCTCATTTACCACACTGGTCATTGTTCCACTTCTCATATTGAGTGTGGGTAGAGAAAACAAGCTTGTCGTCTCTTCTAGGGCTAGGTCTCTGCTACATCTGATCGTTCTTAGCAGAAACTAAACTTACCCTTCTTGCTTTACAGCTCAGGATGCCGGTATGCATGTTGATTAAATGTACTCTGTATGTGGTGCTTGTTTAAGCTTTGGAAATGCTCTTTAGGCTGACCTAGGAAGACTTAAGCCTTTAAGCAACAAGTCCTTTTCTGCAGAATGGAAGAAAACCCCAGCTCTTCCAAGTGATTGGGAAAGAAGTATGTTTTGGTTTTTCCACTGTGTGACAGTCAAATCACTTTCGGGGTTTTTGGCATTTGCAGGAAAGTTGTGTGGTAGTTAAAGGGTATGCGGCCTCTTATAAGTGGTAGCTTTAGAAGTTACTGACGTCTTTTTGACCATAAGCTTTTCTGATGAGCGGACATGCTGGCATAGTTCATCAACTTCAGATTCGGCGTTAAGGATGTGACTGTGTCTAAATGTGAATTAAATGCAGAAGTCGGCTCTGTAGCAAATGATGATAAGTTTGCTGCTCCCTATATATCCATGGGGTGCAGAGAGGCTGGTGCCTCACATTGGTGCATGATAGTGTGCCAAAGTATTTTCTTAAAAGCTGCAGAAAATGAATTTAAAAGCAATCACTTTAAATTGGATCTAGACTACTTACATGTAAGAAGGTGTTCAGAGACAGGCTACAAAATGTATTTCTACACTTGAGGGGTTTCTCTCTGTCTCTTTCTGTCTCTACCACCCTTTCCCTCCACCTATAGGTCTAAAGTGATACACGAGGGAATTTTTTTTTTTTTGCTACTTTGCATATGCTTAACATATGCAGACTCTTGATTTCAGCTCTTATTCAGGCTAGCGAACAATTGAAGAGTCTACAGTGTGGTCGTACCTTTGGGGGAGAGAAGAGCTAAAAGCATTACTGCAATTATAAACTATGGCTTCAGCATCTTATCTGCTGCAAGACCTACACACAGCCCTGTCAGCTAGAGAGTTTCCATTTCAGCACTGAATTTCCTGGCTGCTGTCAGTCTAGGCCATACACTTGATGTGAATTTTGTCCCATGTAAATAGGCAAGAATATTCTTGACTGCCATTCACACACTTCAGAAACTCGGTTCATTGGCCCATATCGTGCCTTCTCTCTGCTAGAGATAAACTTAATTCTTCTTATGTGTGAAAGATATCTGCAATTTAAATGACTAATTGCATTGTAGCTTTAGGCTGAACATATTGGTAACGTGCAAATGTTGATGACATGTGAAGGGTCAAGAGATTTATAATTTAGTTGACAATACATTGCTTAAAATGATGTGGCAAAGACCCAGAAAATTTCAGCTTAATAATTGTCCATTAACTAACATGACATATTCGTGTAGTATTCATTACCTCCAGGTACAGATGAAGCATCTGATGTAGCCATACGAAGTGACATGCGTACATGAATCTTGGGCATAATAGTGAATAAACTGACATTACATTCGCAGTAATTTGTTTCAATATGTAAAACATGTTTTTGCCTACATTAGAAATGACTTGTAGGAATGTTGCAATGAAATCTTGGGAAAAATGCATAGTTGGGTAGCGTTCTCTGTTATAGAGATCTGACAGCTTCATGAGGCTTCTTTGTAGGCTGCAGATAACATCATAAATATACATATTTGTTTTTAGCTGCATGAGAAGCAGCCTGGAAGTAGAGAGTTAGGGCTTTCAAACATTGGCTTGATCTACCCTAGTGGCTGTTAAAAAATCCCCCAAACCCCAACCACCTAACACAACCAACTTAATTTAAAAAAAAGTATCATGTAAATATTGAGTAATGTTGTATTTTAGTATTGTGAATGTGGGAGTATTTCTGTCAGTCTGAGGCTTGTTTAGAATAGGCAGCATCAGTAGGCTGGCTTGTCACCAAAGTAATATCAGCTTCTTCCACTCGTTTTCTCTGGCCTAAATTAGGCACTTGTTTGTACGAGCAGAGCTGTCACAATTCTGACAGGGTCTCTTCCTTACCCCTGGCTTCTGCGGGAGACCCAGGAAAGTGTTTGAGTGCTCCATAATGTGCTAATGGATTTTTAACTTTTTTTTTTTTTTCCTCCTGTGAGCAAGGAGGGTGTCTGCGGGAGACCCAGGAAAGTGTTTGAGTGCTCCATAATGTGCTAATGGATTTTTAACTTTTTTTTTTTTTTCCTCCTGTGAGACAGGGGGGTGTTCTGTGTTTTACAGCCAGGAAACTAACGTACAGGGTACACTAGATACCACCGACCTTGGTGTGACTGCAGGTGACAGAGCTGGGGGTTGAACCTGGATGCTTTTGCTCCAGTTCACTAGGTACTCTTACCACCTTTTGACAATGTGTCTGCACACAGCTGTAGTTTTTCGGTGTTTGGAGATGTCATTGAAAATGCTTATGACTTTGCTTCCTTCTGCTGGTGGTATTTTTATAGTGTGCAGCAGAGCTGCAAGACAGCTGGCTCTCTTGGGATCTTGTCTCTGGCACTGGGATATTTATGCCACACCAAACACTGAAATGAGAACGCTTGACTTGACTTAACATTTGACTGAACACTTTGCTCCCTTAAAGTGCCCCCTCCTCAAGAGCTTAAAGTTTTGAATGTGATGGGTGTGAAGTCATTGAATTGGAGAAGGGAGCAGGTACTCCTCCAGGAACAGCTCACTGAGCTTGGCTCGAACTTGGTGGGAAGGAAGGTATCTGCTGACCCCTCCGAGCTCTGTGTCAGAGCAGCTTTGATATCCTTGTCAGTACCTGTGATGCAGGCTTGTAGATCACATGCTTCAGATGCCTAGTCTCCAAGGTATAAGGTGGTGGCGGTAGCTAGGGTAAAATAAGAGCCTTATCATGAGCTGTGGCTCTGTGTCAACTTCACTCTTGCTTTTTTAGAGAGTTGGTATTTATTTCTCAGTCCAGCCACTGGAGAGAGCTCTAGAGATCTTAAAACAGGTTTAGAGGAGCAACCTCTCCACAGAACTAGCTGCACAATAGGCATGGGACTGCAGCAGGATATCCACTATCTCTTCTGCTGCCAAGATCAGTGAGAACAACTGATCTCTGTCAGGTGTATATAAATGCTCCGAGGATCAAGAATGGGCAACAGCATGTTGCCTTGGCAAAGCTGCTGATTTGACTCATCTCTGAGGATAGGCCAAAAGCAGGGCTGCTGCTGCAGCTCCCTTCCTGGGGCTGGTTTTAAGCCAGCTGCTGGTGGTGTTGGTACTGGAAGGGTGGTTTCCAGTGGTGCAGAGCTGCATTACACAGTACCTTACCCAGCTTACAAACAGGGTCTGTCAGCTGTTGATAGTTGTCCATGCCCAGGTTCACTGGTAGTGTCTATGCTGGTAGTGAGAGTGTATGTCTTGCAGTGAAGTATCCCTCAAAACAGCAAGACACAAACTTGCGGCCCAACTGGGATGAACATGATAGAGATGTCCGAGAGCAAGGAGTGGGCTGGTCTATTTAAGGTCTCAAAAGCAGCGAGACGGAGCTTCTGTGCAGGAAGGGGTATATGAGATGTAAAGGAAAGGAGTGCTAACTGTTGCCTAGGGCCAGACAAGATTGACCTGCTGCCCAACAGGAACTTGCTCAAGAGGAAACTCTGAGAACTGAGCAGCGGAGGAGCATCCTCTAAAGTGTCCGTTGTGTCAGGTGGAGAGCTTAGACTTCGGCACTTCTTAAATAAGGTCTTGGTCACTAACAGAGGCACCTGTGATCGTGGAGATGGCATCTTCAAGTGTTTTCACTTTTGGTTCTCTAAATATTTCATTACAAAAAGACAGGCAGTACATCACATTCCACTTCTTGGTCCAAAGTCCAAAATGAAACCATGAAAGACCAGTATTTTGATGTAGCTGTAGAGGACATCCCTGTATAAACTCGGTTCAGAGTGAATTCTCCAGCGCAGAGCCAGTCTGGACTGAATGACCTAGGCTGTCTGTTGGCCTCTTTGATTTTAAACCATCATGCACTTTGAGAGAAGGACCTTTTCTTTTAACTTGAGTGTGGTAGCAGCTGTTGGTTTAGATATGTTCAGTAACTAACTAGTCCAAGAGCCCCTGGTCCCTGAAATGCTGTGCTCGGTAGCTCTGATAAGCTGCTGTGGTGCTGTGTGAAACTTGGAACTGGCTGTCTTAGCAAACATGAGTTCAGGAGAAGCTTTGGCTTTGGATGCGATATTACAGCATAAGATTGCTTTCTGTCTCTGCTCTGGGCATTATGGGTGAGAAGTTACGAATAAACAAATCCATAACTGTGCCTCAAAGACAGGCAGCCTGGCACTTCTGCCCTATTGTAGCATCTTGGAGCTCCAGCAGCTTCCAGAGCAAGCTGGGGGATTTGTGCTGTCTGCCTCCTCTTTGTAAGAGAGTGAACGGGGTGGAGGTGGCTTTGTTTGGTGTCTTTTTAAAGGTAAGACGTATAGTCTAATGACTGTTCAGAGAGAAAATACTTTTGTCTCAGTAAAGTTCTTTGAATTATAAAGAGCATTGCTGTTGGGTTACTGAAAGCCCTTGGGGATTGTTTCATTTATAACATTGCCTCAGGCCTTCTGCTGCATCCTGTTGGATTGACCTCGTTTTCAACCCGTGCTGGCAGCTGCATTGCAGAGCTATCTTTTCCCTGGATCCTTCGGGGTTGTCATATGACAAACTTGAACTGTGACCCCTTTGTGTCTTACCAGGACAGCAGTGCCCTCTCTGTGTGATGTGGCCAACAGTCTTCCCCACGCACGCATTTGTTCCGAGCCATTTAACAATCTGAAAGTTTCAAATGATGGCATTTCATAGTGTTTAATAGTATCGACTGTACAGCAAATGAAATGGGGCTGAATACCCTGCATGCTGCTGGTAAGAAATACAGCTTCCATTTCTGCAGTGTGCCCTGGGTTTTCTGTGGTTAGTGTGTTTCTCTGGTGAATCTCTTTATTTTTTAAATAAATTTCAGTGCTTGCCTCCTAACAACAGTAGTGTTCACTGCTGTAGATAGACAAGCACTGGTATTTGTTTCTAATATATCGGGGTTTTAACCAGATTTCTCTAAGTGAAGTGGGCAAAATAATTTTGCTGAAGTCTTGCAGAGAGTGTTAGGGTAAGAATTGATATAGTTAACACAGCATCCAAGCAACACCATCTCCAAGTGGTGTTGATGCTGGCAGGCATTGCCTTGCTGAAGTTACAGAGACTGAGCACTCGTATTTGTACAAATTGCATTCATTACCAAGAACCCTCCAGGAGTGATAAGAGACTGGCTGTGTAGCATAGATTGGCTCCAAGATAAGTAGCCAGTCTATTGTGCAGCTCATGGTAATCTTCCTCCTCCCCGCCCCTAATAATAAATCTTGGGGCATTTTGGAATGCGCGGGGGTTGCTCATTCCAGTAGCCTGAATGTATAACTACTAAACATCATCACCTCCTACCAGTTGTGCTTTCATAACCAAGTGAGGCAGCCGACTGAGATGGATAGGCTCAGATAGAGCTTCTGAACACGCGAGTACTTCAGCTGCATGTATTTATGCCCCCTTAAAGGACAATTCAGAGGTGATGGCCAGGGTAAGAGTTTCTCCCGGCCGTGTTTCAAGTCTAGAACCTGCTTGCAGTGACAGTTTTCTTCAAGAAGAGATGTGACCATCAGGAGCTGGGAGGTTTGCAAGTGGGAGTAAGAGGCGGGCACAGCCTGGGGATCTGCATAGAAACTGTTGTAGTTCCTTCTTCGCAGTTAGTTTGTCCCTTCTCTGTGCAAGTGTGTGTGGCATAACTTCAGTGAAACGGCAGTTGTATTGTCTTAAAACCGTAATACTATGGTTCTAAAGAAAGATAGAATTTTCTGGTGGCTTTAACTGAAACAAACCATCAAGTGGGAAGTGCTTGCTTTGTCTTTTAAAGTATCTAATGTGTGAGGACTTCTGGATTGCTGGCTTTCAACATGTAAAGCTGAACATCAGCAGGATAGTTTTATTGCAAGTAGGCAGTATAATCCGTCCAGCGTGGTTAAAAACTTGTATGTACATGGAATTCTAATATTTTTTTCTCTCTCCCTCCCCCATTTAGGGTCTGAATAGAAATGGAATTGCTCCTGGATCGTCAGGTTTTAGCCTTGCGAAACAGCTGCTCTGTCCAAGAATAACCCGCGTCTGTCTCAGGGACTTGATATTCTGCATGGAACAGGAGAGGGAGATGAAGCATTCTCTAACCTTGTACCGTGCTCTTCTGAAGTGATTTGGGTTTTACATTTCACCTTGCTGTCTACTGCCAAAGAAAACACTGAAGCATTGTTGCACTGTCTTGAAATTCCAATTTCTGGAAAATGATCCGTTGTAAGGATAACTCTTGTTTACAGATAAAGATTTTTATTAAATACCTAATTTAGCACCTGAAGGGTTTTTAATAATACTTGGCTTAAACCAGTCTGTAGACCAGTGAAAACACTGAGCTGCACACACAAGCACCTGACTACTTGCTTGCATTTAACTGTCTTGCAGGCTCTGAGGGCTTGATATGTGTCCCTAGTTTATGTATGTCGCTTGCTTCAGCACTCCAGAGTCTGCAACATCTGTCCTACATGTAGTGCCTTCTTCTAATCCAGTCTTATTTAGGGAAATGAATAACACTTTCAAGGCACTGACTGCATAGCATGGCAACTGTATTTAATCACAAACCAGCAGTCAGTCAACATGCTAATGTATTGCCTGTCTGACTCGGCACCTCCTGAAGTTTTCTGGCTTTAGAGTTACTACTGAATGCTCATTTGTGGAGAGCTAAGTAGGAAGCAAAAGGAACGAGGGGTGAGTTCTCCCCCTCCACCTTGCCTGTGAGAAAGTGACTGAGGGAAGAGCGAACAAATCGGTTGTTCTTATGATTGAAGTACACCAGACAGTGTTGTCAGGGCTTACTTTGATGTTCAGGGTTACTGAAGTTGAATACAAGGAGAGAAAGAGCCTAAAAAGGAAGGGTAAGCAGAAGAAACAGTTTATCTTTCTGTGGAGATAAAAAACCATCATTGAACTTGACCATAGATGTAGAAGGATCTGAACAAAAGCAACCTGTGCTGACTGCAAGAAAGGGAGAACTCGAGTCGCATTGAACATTTGCAGATGGAGACTTTCTTAAGGAGAAGAGTAAAGCACAGGATTCACTGCTTTATTTAGAATATTGATTTAAAACCTTAATGCGATAGAACAAGGACACTTCCCAGATAGAAAGTATCTAGGCAGTTGCCTGATTTCGATTGACTGAGGAGGCTGACTCCGGATTATCAAGCCTGCCAGAACAGATTCAAAGATTTACTGCTTGCTGGTAAGGACTGCCATGTGTGAAGGACAACCCTCTGGGTCACCCCTCTCCCCAGCCTCCAAACATTTTGCCTCCCATGACACAGTGCCGTAGCATGGCTGTTTTCCAGGACCGCTGGGAAGGGCACTGACTGTATGGAATGGCTTCCTGCTGGAACTTTTTTCTCTTAGGGAACAAGCTTCCCGTGGTTACTTGGCACGCTACTTCAAAACTTGGAGTGATGACTCACCCTCCACCGTCAGAACCACTGCAGATAGTTACCAAATTCAATAAGTTTTGAATCTTTTTGTTGTTGTTGTTGGAACTGTAGTGAACAAATTAGTAAATGAATTCTGTAAATTATTTATATATGTATATAGAGCACACACATATGTATAAGAAAAGCAGATCTTTGACTAAGCTATAGTTTGCAAGATATTGATGGCATCAGGCAAAATTGTTTTGTATAATTAAATGCTTAGCTTTACTTTTTACGTAAAGTGCAGCATTTTCCTTATTTCTGTACTGTATCTTGATCAGAAGTTTAAAATTATTTTAAATACTGCATTAAAGCAATTATTTTATTAAAAACAATAAATTGGTGACTTTGTTTCCTAATGTGAGAAGTTCAGTGTCTGAAGCTGTCGTCACCATGACTAATGGCGTGGCTCTGAGAGCGAGCCCCGGCGCTCTGCCCGTCACAGTAATTGCCACAGCAGCCTCTCGTGACGTATTGACGATAAACATCTACATTTTAAGATGTTTAAACAGAACCAGGTGACAGAGCCAAGGATCACCTGAAGGCGGGGTGGGCAGGGAGAAGAAGCAACCTCTCATTTGTCCAGTTTCCCCCAGTCAGTCAGCACAGAGGCTGGGTTGGGGTTTGTTTTGTTTTTTTAACAGCTGGGCAGAGGTAAGTGCTTTGCATGTGTTCGGGGAAGTGAAAACACAGGAGCCATCTCAGACATCAGCAATGTGCAGTGGAAGTGTTGTCCTAAATTATTTTTAAAGCAACTCACAGTTAAATTAAGTGCAGGTCAGAGAACAAAGAGGAGCACCTGCGTATTGGCCTGCCTCTTTGTCAGTGCGATACTAAAATGAAAGATGTTGGAGAAAGTCACTTCGTTGACACATAGATCTATGTATAAAGTATGATAGATGATTCAAGTCGTTTTTATAGCCTGCCCATGATGCAGATTGCTTGTTTTCATTGCTGCTGTAGCAAGTTGTCTCTTCCACAAGTAGTTCCTCCCTGCGTGCTTCCAAAACATCCCCCAAACCTTAAAATTGTATCCCGTAAGGAGTAGCAGACATTTTCAGAAAGGTTTTTCAGTGGGTCTTCAGGCCTGATTTCAGAAATGGACAGACAAGGCCTTGGTGCAAAGGCTAAAAACACTTGTCTCCCTCCCAAGGGTTCAGCCTGCCTCTCATTCGAGCTCAACTTCACTTTCAAGAAGAACAAGTGTCCTCTAAAGTGGCGCTTAGGATAATCTTGGGCTTTGCTCAGCTATACCAGGAGTTAAAAGAAACATGACCAGGGGTTCACTTCCCTTTTTTCCCATTCTTTCTGCCCTTCATGGGAACACTAAAATCCCAGTCATCAGGTGGCGAGGACAAACCCTGCCATCATGCACCCTTGGTGGTTCTCAGCATGTTCATGTTCAAGCTTGGGAACCAAGCAGCAGAGCCGTCTGTGCCACAGATGCTGCCAGGTGTCTCACGCTTGCTGCAGGCACTTCTTGCTGTCCAGGTGGCCTGCTAGCCTAGGGGCCGTTTCTGATGCACCAAGCTGTCGGGGCAACTCTCCCTGCCGCTCATGGACTCAGCCTTCAGAGGAAACAGTGTAGACGGTCTGGGGGGAAGGCTGTTGTGCTGGCCCTCTACTACCACTGTCTTAGCAGTGTGGTATGCCAAGTTGTGTATGGTACTTGGTGACAAAAGGGGCTCTGTACTCTTTCTCCTCCCGCTGCTGTTTTTTCCTTTTATTGCCGTTTTCAAGTCTTACCACTGAATCCAGCCCTTTGCACTGTCTGTCTTTGACTCCGGCTTTTCCCTAACACGCCCTGCAGCTTCGTTCAAGGTTTAATGAGGAAGGTAGCAGGGGCCCGTGAGACATTGCTGGAGACTCCTCAAGGCCATCGCACTCTCTTGGACATTTTGACATGAGTGGCTTAAGGCTATTCTTTGCATCAAGTCGTTCTCAGCCCACTCTTGTAGGCACCTGTGTCCTGCCACGTGAGTGCACCCTGCTCAGCAAAAATGCTGTCAGCTGTTCTCCAGCTTCATCTCTTTGCTCTGTTCTTTGCTTTCCTCTTCATCTGTAATCGCAGGGCTGAAGAAGGAAAGGCTAAAGCAAATGAGGATGTCCTGAAGGGACAGACAGTCCAAGTGGAGGACTTGGTGAAACGGGCTTGCTCCCAGCAACTTTTCAAATTACGGCTGCTGGGTTTCTGAGGCCAGGTGCTGCACACCCTTCCCTCTGCACAGAGCACGCATGATGTCTACATCGCATCGAGGGATGGATTCGGCCATTGTTGCCACAAGCCCCACGGCTGGGGCCTGCAGCTCCAGAGGTAACCGCAGTCTGCAGTGAAGGCTTAACTCCGTTAATGACTGCAAAACTCAGTACCAAGACTGAAGAATGTAGCACACCAGACCTCTCTGGTTTGCCACTTTTCTCATGGGCTCATTACTGCATGTCAGTGGCTTGTCCCACACTCCTCTGGTAGAAGGGCTGCCTATCTGCAAGCTGCAGTGCCAGTGTTTCTCTTGGTGCAGGCCTTCCGTAAGCTAGACAAGCCCCCCTTGTGGCTTCGTAACACTGCCTTCCAGATAAATCAGTCTTTGTTCTTAATGCCTCTGCTTGGGCTGGTCACTCTTTGTGTGCTCTCTAGCTATTCTGGCATGTAAGCTGCTAACTTTGCTACCTCGTCCTCTCCGCAGGGTCCACTGTTTCATGGTTCACAGGTTGCCTCCAGGCAGCCTGCTTTTGAAAGAGTTTTGCTGTGGAGGAAGGAGGAAAAAGATCTCCATCCTGGACTTGAAAGTTGAATGGCTGTTCTGGAGTGGAAGGAGGTGGTGGTGCAGGTCAGCTCATGTCAGCCTTGAGGCTGCTGCTTTCTGTGCAGAGAGCAGATCCTTGCAGGAAGTTTCTGTTTGATGGTGGCCAAGACTTAGACCATTAAGTCCTACTTCGATCAAGAGTTTTCTACAAGCAGTAGGTACCTCCCATCTCCCAAGGGATCTTTCCCTGGCAAAGTTACCTGAAGCTCCTGTCAGAGACCCTATCAGACCCTATTAGTGATCTATCTCTTCCCCAACCCCCATCTCACAGTCCTATGGGACTCTCCTTCCAGGTATCTCCTCTTCAGTTTGTTTCTGTCTCAAAAGTAGGGAAGAGTATAGAGCCATGTGTCCCGTGATTCAGGTCGAGACTGGGTGCTCTCAGGACCTGTGCTGCAGCCTCAGGAGGTGACCAGTACTTGTTTCTCCAGAGCTCTACTCATCAGTAGTGTCACTGGAAGACTGCCTTCCGTGGGGCTGTGCCCTGGTGGGAGGGAGCAAAGGTGGGGGTCTTCTGTGTGGGTGCTGCTAAAGTGAAAAAGTCATCTTCACCTCAGTAGCTTGGCGTGCGTGATCCTGCTCCGCCAGCTTTCCTTGAAGAACTGCGGTTGTTGGTAAGCAGTTACTCTCTCTACCAGATCACAGGGAATATTATTTTTAAAACTACTTGGAATGAAAAATTATCTGACAGATCATCTGTATCTGTTTTTGAGAGCTAATTCGTAATCATGTGTAGTTCCCCAAGCTTCTTGAGATATTTGCACTTCCACTTTGAAGTGTTTAGCGTGACGGGATTTATTATTTACAGTTATTGGAAGGTGTTTCTTATTTCTGTCCTTAGAAGCTGGAAGGGAGGAGGAGAAGTTGTTGTGGTTTTTTTTTTCCAAGTAATTATGTGTGAATATACATATGCTCTCTGTGTGTATAAGGGTGGCTAAATAACTTTCAAAAACAAATACCCTACTTCTTTGTAAAGACTGAGTTACAACGGCTCCCAGGTGTGAAACTCGAGTAACAAGGAGAGAGGGAGGAAGGAGATAAATTCTTGAAGAAGGTTGCAAGTTTTAATATGTGAAAATCCTTTGATACCTTTGTGCAAAATTGGGCAGAGAATAAAGACTCCCTTGAAGAGCTGATCAGCGGGACTTCTCTAGAAGGAAGGGTAGGAAAAGGAGAAAGTACACGGAGGATCGAATGCAGAGCTCACTCCTCTCTCCAGGAGCTTCGGTGATACCTTTATGTGCCTTCTGGTAGAGGCTTTCATTTACAGAAATGACAGAAAAAGGCCTTTCTAAAAAAAAAAAAAAAAATCCATCAAAGTAGGTAGGTATGTGTACGCAGGCTGTGTATTTAATGAAGCAGACTTACTGAGGAAGAAACCCTTCAATCATTCCTTCCTGTTCAAGGCAGTTTTCACTCTTAGCTTCATGTCTCTTAAAATTAGGAGAACCCCTCTGTAATCATCTCCGCTCTCTTTGAAGGAGTGGTGAGAAGGATTATCACTAGCTGCAGCCCAGTGCTGCAGTCCAGCCACAGAGATGAAGCACTGCGGGATGTGGAACAGGGGACATGTGCTGTCCACTGGCATTGGTGGCCTGACTTGGGCTGAAAGAAGAGGCTGGAATGAGCAGGGGGTGTGTAGATACATTAGATACCAGGAGATGTGTAGGTACAGCATGGACTATTCAACGTCAAAGAGCTGATGCAGTTTTCCTCTACTGATGTGACTAAACCACGGATGGAGGCTTGTGGCCCGCGTGCATCTGCCTTGCACCGAGCTGACATGGTAATCAGGGTTGCGCTACCTCTTGTCAGGGCCAGGGCTGCAATTTTCTGCACCCTGCCTTTCACCAGCCGATTCATTAGCCCTTCGCAGCGGGGCTGGCGGGCGGTGCGAACTCAAACAGGCCTCACCTCACACAGCTCTGAGAGGCTTTGCTTCTAATTTGAAAGCTTCAGCCACCTTTATTACAGGGGGAAAAAACCTGAAAGTGTTCCCCCAGCCGATTCATTAGCCCTTCGCAGCGGGGCTGGCGGGCGGTGCGAACTCAAACAGGCCTCACCTCACACAGCTCTGAGAGGCTTTGCTTCTAATTTGAAAGCTTCAGCCACCTTTATTACAGGGGGAAAAAACCTGAAAGTGACCCAAACTTCAGGTACAGAGGGCAAATATTAAAAGTGAGGTTGGTTTTGCCTTTGAAATTCGATTCATTAGCCCTTCGCAGCGGGGCTGGCGGGCGGTGCGAACTCAAACAGGCCTCACCTCACACAGCTCTGAGAGGCTTTGCTTCTAATTTGAAAGCTTCAGCCACCTTTATTACAGGGGGAAAAAACCTGAAAGTGACCCAAACTTCAGGTACAGAGGGCAAATATTAAAAGTGAGGTTGGTTTTGCCTTTGAAATTCCTTGCTTCTTAGAGGCTGTTGGTGAGCGATGCCCCAGAGCTGGGGAGGATGGCTCCAGAGGGAGATCCCCTCGAGTGTGCAATCAGCCCTTCACAGCAGTCTGCTGGGGATGCTGAAACAGAAAAATCAGCGTTTCAAGTTTTTCCCATGCTGTCAAGAAGAACCTGTGGGAAGGTTCTGCCTGTGTCCTTACACAAAACCAGGATATCCAGTAATTAGTGAGAGATACCTCCAGGGCAAGCTCAAATTTTGCAACACTTCCCAAGGCAGGGAAAATGCCCTGGGCTAGGGCAGTCTTGGGAAGAGAGTGAGTCAGGAGGCTTTTTTCTTTCTTTCTTTCTTTTTTTTTTTCTTTTCTATAGTCTCGATCAAGTCAAAACTTCAGAAAACTTTGCAGGGACCCGACTCTTCCAGACCTCCCTATACCTGGGTGAGCCTCCTCCACCACGGTTGCCTTTTCAAGCTTTTTCTCTGTAAGCTTTTCAAGCTTTTTCTTTTTCACGCTAAAACTTCTCGCAGTCCTGAGCTGCAGCTGAGTTTCCGACAGCTGCCGAGGAAGCCGAGCTGACCCCAGAGGCAGCATCCCCCGAGGGGGAAAGCCGGGGGGGTGCAACCCAGCCCTTGCCGGGTGGCGGGGCAGGGCGCTGCCCCTTGTGGCGATTTTTTTTTCTTTCTCCCCAGAAACAC